>NW_016158874.1:62727-94143 GCF_001687245.7 Rhagoletis zephyria | reverse complement strand
GTGCACAAGTGCGCTCGGGTATAAAAAACGCTATGCTTTAAAATTTGGTTTCTGACACATACGATACTTTTACGTAAGGAGTCAATATACGAGCCGTTTATTTTGAAAGTGGCATAAGTCACTTCGTACCTGTTGTGCTTAAATGACCGGCACGACTTCGAAGATGCATCAGATTTTAGTTTTGTGAAATTGTATCAGTAAGGATTCCCGAGCATAACATGCCCTGGATATCAGTGTTGAAAAGAGCTGCAGGTGGGTAGATCTCTTTTGGAGATGAGCTTAGAAAATCAGTGGAGTCGAGCAGATATAGCCCACGTAATCCAATCCTCTGTGCAGCGTCGTTTTATACCAGTCTGCGTGTAGATGGTTTGGGTTAGTAGCCAGAAAAATTCGTTGCGACTAGCATACTGAGAGATTCCTTGCAGTCTTTCGTTAGAAGCCTATCTATTGTTAGGCTTAGTGACTTCTGAACAAGATACATGGTAGGAGTTTACAAAGGCTGAGGTTGAACTAAAGCAGTAGGTCGTTTAGATATCATTTGCACCTTTTCAGAGAGTTCTGAGAAATTATATCGCTCTGCCTAAATCGATTAGTCTACCAATCGTTGACGTTAAGCTCAACTAGTGTTGGCCCAGAAAGTGCTCTGTTTCGAAGGGGGTTGTACCAAAGAGAAATGGCTGTTAGTCTAGTAGTTCTAGAGTTTAATGAGGCGAATGAAGTGGTGGTTGGTGTCGTGTGAGGTATTTCACTTGTCAGCCTGAATACATAATTAGGAGTTTAGCCTGCTACAGTATCTAGAAGTTAGTGGCACTTGAGTTTATCGAGGGTCTCTCGAGGCAGCTGAAGCTCTTCACCAGAAATGAATAGTTAAACTCCGATGATATCATTAAGGGAGTGGAAATCGGTAAAGGCGGTGATTACCTAAGCATAAAATTATGTTTTCTTATGCAGAGAATTGAGGCCTCGCTATGCAGATGGTGTTCCGACCGTTAGACGGCTCCGCGTTTTTGTCCAGAATGCGGTATTTTGATAGGTACGTTGCTTCATCAGCTGGCGCAGCTGGAGGAGCATCGAGATAAAGGAGTCAAACAGTAGTGGAGAGAAGACACCATCTCGTGGTACCCATAGTTTGATCCACAAAAAGTACATCAGAATGTCGACCGCTCAATTAATTCGCCATCTATTGAGTTAGTTTCTGTGGAAGATAGGATCTCTCAATATTCAAGTGCATTTGACAAATTCAACGCCACTAGGATAGTTTTCAACCACGAGTAATTTCGGTTGCGTTCGAGTGTTAACGGAGTGTTTAAGAAATATCTATCTATATATGTATATAATACGCGAAGGGATTCTTTGTTCGGGATAAGAGATTGTACCGTTCGCCCGATTTTCAAAAATGAGATGTCAAATTAAAGCGCTTGGCCTGTAGATGTGCAAACTTGTTTTAGTTTTTCGAAAAGAGCTGACACCTGTTGAAAAATTTAATTCAAATTATTTGATAATCAAAGCCATCAAATCCGCAGCTTTGTTTCAAATCAAAGCTTGTTTCAATCAAGCTTTGTCCTAGCTGCCACCTGTTAAAAAAATCACATTAGGTAAGAGAAATATATATCACCATATGGGTGACACACGAAAGGGGTTTCAGAAAGTATACTTTGAAAATATTTTGAAGAGGGTTGCCACCAGTTTGAAATGTCGAATTTATTTTGCTTATTCACAAGTCTTAAGAAAACCTTAGTTTGAACGCTAAGAATATTTTTGAGGTGTTGGAAGAGGGTTGCCACCTGCTTAAAAAATTCAATTCAAATTATTTTATAAGTTAAACGAATTTTTTAAATATATGTATCAATCGAAGGGGGTTTGAAAATTTTTTTATTTCTGAACTGTATTTAGCGGGGTTGCCACATGTTTGAAAATTAAAACTCCACTTAATTCATCAGTTAATTAAAATATGTATCGTAGTGTCCGGCGAAGGAGTGTTAACAATGATTACGCTTGAAAGTACTTCTGTAAAGTGCTGCCACCTGTTTCAATTAACTAATTCAAAAAGTATATGAAATAGTTTAAATACCTCAGTCAAACGAAAGAATGTTAAGAAATCTTTAGTTTGAACAGTTTATTTAGTTCGAATGTTTGCAGAGAGTTGCCACGTGTTTAAAAAGTTACATTCCAATTATTCATTAAGGTGGATGAATTTCTAAAAGAAGAATATTTTTTTTTTTTGTTTGTTTTTGAAATTCAATTTTGGGCGTATTAACGCCATGCGAGTTCACTAGTGCTAGTATAATATCTCAAGAGTATTCAGTATTAGGGAAAGGAGAGTTGTCGTTCGATGAGACTCTCGCGGTAACCTCCGATAAAATTTAGTCTTACAGCAACCTTCTCGGTATCTGCCAGAAACATGTACGGTACATTTTGCTTAGCTGCTCATACTTCTTTGCGCGAAAAACTTGTGCGCTTAACCGAAAGAAGCACTCAGGCGAATTTTCTTTACTACTTCAATGAGGAAGGTATCCGAATCCCTATGAAACCAAATAATGGATCGGTGGCGAGCGGTCTAACCTAATGTTGTGTAGAGATAGATACATTTTTTAGAAGGCAGTAAGGCACTTAAGACTGGAATGAAAAAGCGGAGAGGGGAAGAAAATTTACTCCGGACGAGGAATACAAAACTGAAGGTTAAATGTATAACAAGCCGATAACCGTCACAACAGAGCAATACGCATGTTAAAATTGCAAATTTAAAGCTTAATGTAATCACTACGTGAATTGGGGAAGTATCCTAAACTTGCTTCCATATGCATTATCGCGAGAAGGAGTTTAGTTTGAAGACAGTCATGTATGCTCAAAGCCATTGCATACACCTAATGCAGTCAAATGACGATTAGCAGTTGCAACTAGATAGTTAAATATGTACATATGTATGTGTTAATATAAATACACAAATTTGAATGCAATCATCACATAGGCACAGTACGTAGCAGTTAACACCCAATTAGCTGCAATTATGTAGTAGCCCCAAGGCGCATGGACGGGCTGGGCCGCATACATACATATGTGTACACACCAAAAGCTATACAAAGCGCGACCAATGTGGCCGTCACGCCGACGTACACCAACTGTACCCAAATGTCTACGCAATCAAAGCTAACCAATTAATGTCAGCTGGACATTTGTTTGCGTGTGCGGGAGTTTGAAGACAAGTAGTAAATACTGCGTACGCGTGAATGTAATAATGTTTAAGTTAAATGTCACGACAGCATTAAGGATTATCGTTTCACGAGTATGTACAACTAACACAGATATTTTCGAAATGCGTGTTAGTATGTGAGTTCCCTAAGACATAAGCCAAGCCATATGGTATAGTGGAAATGTATTGAGATAATGCTCGTAGATCTAAGTGAGTGGATGAGTTAAATCTGATTTGAAATAATGGGAAGGACAGAAACGGAAGCATTTTGAAGATAAGATTCAACAAAAAACAGAGGAACAGAACAACAGCTTCAACAGAGACAGGAACATATGGGGCGTTCCATACCAAAACGGACGGGGTACACACTTCATGTTTTGTTCAAAATTTTTAGGATTGATGCATAAACATAATTAATAAATAAATATGAAATTTGAGCTTGATTAATAAATTTTTAAAAATTTTATAGCACAAAAACAAATCGATTTAATGGTTTAATTTGAAAAAAAAAAATCANATGGGGCGTTCCATACCAAAACGGACGGGGTACACACTTCATGTTTTGTTCAAAATTTTTAGGANAATGGGAAGGACAGAAACGGAAGCATTTTGAAGATAAGATTCAACAAAAAACAGAGGAACAGAACAACAGCTTCAACAGAGACAGGAACATATGGGGCGTTCCATACCAAAACGGACGGGGTACACACTTCATGTTTTGTTAAAAATTTTTAGGATTGATGCATAAACATAAATAATAAATAAATATGAAATTTGAGCTTGATTAATAAATTTTTAAAAATTTTATAGCACAAAAACAAATCGATTTAATAGTTTAATTTGAAAAAAAATATNTTGAAATAATGGGAAGGACAGAAACGGAAGCATTTTGAAGATAAGATTCAACAAAAAACAGAGGAACAGAACAACAGCTTCAACAGAGACAGGAACATATGGGGCGTTCCATACCAAAACGGACGGGGTACACACTTCATGTTTTGTTAAAAATTTTTAGGATTGATGCATAAACATAATTAATAAATAAATATGAAATTTGAGCTTGATTAATAAATTTTTAAAAATTTTATAGCACAAAAACAAATCGATTTAATGGTTTAATTTGAAAAAAAAAAATCACACACACACACATTAAAATTCTCTATGAAAAGAAATAGTTAAAAAATATGTTTTTTCTTGAAAAATTTTTCACATACCAATTTTTTGTTAAAATAGTTACACATAAAAACATTAAAATTCTCTATGAAAAGAAATATTTGCAAAATATTTTTTTCTTCAAAAATTTTTCACATACAAATTGTTTGATAAAAAAAAATAGTTTTTGAAAATAAGCCATCTCAAAAAAAAAATTTTTTTTAAACCACAATGGTAGCTCTAAGTATTGCGCAATATTTATGTATAGTATTATGGGGTGCACTCTATAATAATTTGAGTTATGAATTTGTTTTACACCGAAGTTGAGTAAAATGAGTACATTACAAATTTAAACATTTTTCAATTTTTTTTTTTAGAATTTTTTTTTAGTACGCAGTCTTTTAGCCAGCCCATTAAGTTTTAGTATAATAAACTGCAACTTTTAGGCTACTGCAAAATTGCGTTGATTTTTATTATTTTTCAAGCTGACGGCTTGTTGCACTTCTTTCTTTGCGCATTGCAAAACCGTTTTCAAAGAAAATAAAAAAAAAAACGCCAGGTTTGCAATCGCTTAAAGCTGGCAATCGTTATACTGAAATTTCATGGGCTACAAGATTGCGTACTCGAAAAAATTCTAAACAGAATTTTAAAAATTTTTAATGTACTAACTCAACTTCGGTGTAAAAAAGAAAAATCATTATTCTAATTATTGTAGAGTGCACCCCATAATACTATACTTTAATATTACGCAATACTCAGAGAGCCACCATTGGGATTTTTTTTGAGATGGCATATTTTCAATAACAATTTTTTTTTATCAAAAAATTTTTATGGGAAAAATTGTTCTAGAAAAAAAAAATTAATTAGTTTTGATANGATTTTTTTTGAGATGGCATATTTTCAATAACAATTTTTTTTTATCAAAAAAATTTTATGGGAAAAATTTTTCTAGAAAAAAAAAATTAATTAGTTTTGATATGTGTATGTGTGAATTTTTCAAATTTTTTCCTCGCCCCGTTCTCGAGATATTTGGAAAACTATTAAATCGATTTGTTTTTGTTTTTGTGCTGCAAAGCTTTTAAAAATTTATTAATCAAGCTCAAATTGCATAATTATTTATTATTTATGTTAATGCATGAACCCTAAAAATTTGAAGCAAATCAAACACATGAAGTGTGAACCCCGTCCGTTTTGGTATGGAACGCCCCATATACAGCTAATATATAGAGAGAGAGTGATATGTGGCAGGTTGGCAAAAAAAAACACATCTGACTAACTCTTTATGAGAATTTCGGCTGGGTAATTGACCGCTGTTTCCGTCACTTAACCAGAAGTTAGTTATATATAAAGTCATTAGTGTGCAACGAAGTAAAATCCCCACAAAAAAAAACATTGCGTTGTGCATATGTATGTATGTACATGATTACACATACGCACCTGCATACCTAAATGCACGCATACACGCGGCGCGTCCTTAACTAACCCAATAAATGTCACCATATCTAATACACAGCATCATACCACCTCCCCTTTCATGACATAACCATCATCACAGCGCACTTAATGTTGAGATTGTTAAATGCATTGTGGCCCATCAGCCGCTCACTCGCAAAATGTTAATTAGTTCTTATACGTTTTGCGGCATGTGGAATGTGGAATGTGATGAATTAGCATGCCATTGTACTGCGCTTCAAACGCCTTCGCTGTCACTTGGGATTTGCAAAGGCGTAGGAGCCAGCAGCTGGCAGCTAAAGTGAGTAGTATGTACTACATGTTGCATGCTGCTTAGCATAAAGGCGCTTATTTGGGGTATGATATACGTACAAGTACTTATTTACGCATCGATATGTCAACAATTTTAAAGTAAGCGGAGCATTTAAGTTGACCTAAGCGTACGTGAAAATTAATTTAAATCGGGGAAAAGTGGAAAATCACTTTTAAAATTGTTCTAAAATAATTTGGTTTAAAGGTGAAACATATATTCCGATTACAAATATTCACTTCAATTGAACTGGATTTTTTATACATGCCTCTTTCGTTTGACACCCATATTGTAAAATTTCATTTAACTTATTACATAAAATAAATTTACTTTTAACCAGATGGCAACCCCCTTTAAAAGTATTTGCGCAATAAAGCTCTCTTGCACAATTAGGAAACTTCATTTATTAACAAAATTGAATTTTTCTCTTTAAACTGATGGCAACCCACCCTAAAAGCATTTTCGTAATAGCTTTTAGATGAGATTCAAATCGTAAATTTTCGTTAAAATTATTTAATAAGTTGGATGCAATCATTTAACAGGTGGCAATTCTCTTGAAAAAAAATATCATATGTGTTAATCTAGGTCATAAGCCACCTGTATGCCGAATTCTACGTAAATCTATGCTTTAAAGAGCAAGAAACATACTCATACTAATATTAGTAGGATAACAAGTTTTCTTTTTGGAAATTATTCAAATGATTGAGCGAAAAAAATAGAAATAAAAATTTCAGACCAACTCAAAATTATTTCATAAACACTATTAGATTGGGTTTTATACAAAAAAAAAACTTTTTTTGGTTAGTTTTCAAAACAAAAAGGTGGCAGCTCTGTTTATAAATACTGCTTATTTAAAGCTTTTTCAAACATATTTATTTTCTCACAAATCTTAAAAATTTTTAATAACAGTTCTCTCATTTTTTATTTTTAGGTAACCATATTGAAAAAACTGTATCTGCATTGAGGTGTTCTTAGATATGTAAGTACATTTTAAAAATTATATAATTTTGTGTAATTTTTTCAAAAAAGTTGTTGCTTAAGCAAGTTGGAAATATCGCTGAAATTATTCACAAAAACGCTCAGTTTTATAATGGTATTAGAGATGTACTTGTACTATACTTAGGAAATTTTCATTATGAGATATTTTTATGGCAACGCTATTGAAATTTCATCGTAGAATTTAGACTACAGGCATGTTTTAAATAAATCTACTTTCATTTCACCAGGACCTTAATGTTTCAGATAACTTTTATATTTTGGATTTTTTCGATTTTTGAGACAGCTGGCAATCCTGCAAAACTTTCTTCTGAATTTCAACGTACTTACATGCCCCTTATGTCCACCCAAATTGTAAAATTTTATTTTATTTTATTTTATTTCATATTCATATTTCATTATGTATTTTATTTTATTTTTAGAGAAGGGTGGCAACGCTATTCAACGACCAATTTATTGTAAAGAATTCTTAAGCGTATTTTATTTGGCACCCATATTGTGATATTCTATTTCTATTTCATTTTAAATTTTTGTTAAGTGGCAATCCTATTAAACAATTTTTTCAAGTGAAAAATATTCTTAAGACTTTGAGCTCGACACCTGTTATTTATAATTTTAATCCTCCATAGACATAGACTTTTTCAACTAAATGGCAACCGTAAATGATGATTTGTCTAAACGGACGTGAATTTCTGTAATCAATTTTTTTAAGTTTTAAAAGGCAACAGACTTATGGCCTTATTCATAAAAAATAAAGTGGCTTTACAAAAGGATTATAAATTGAAAAATGTATGAAAACGTCAATTTATAAAGCTCTTTAAACCTACTTTATTTTTTATGAATAAGGGCATTAAGTTTTAAATATAAAAAAATAATGGGGAAAAAAAGAATTTTTAGATTTTGCTGTTTTAAATATTTACGGTTTTCAGGTATTTGATGAACAATTTTTCTTTACATAAATCAATATTTTTCCAACAAAAATTTTTTTTCTAAGAAATAATTATTTGCCAAAAAAAAATTTTACTGTATTTTTTTTTATTATTATTTTTTTAAATGTTTTTATTTTCCAGTTATAATTTCCGAAGGCAGTTTTTCCGATTTTTCGTTGGATGGCAACCCCATTTTTAAATACTTTTGAAGCAAAAATTTCCTTGTATACTTATTTTAGTATAATTTTTTGCTAGTTTAAATATTTATTTACTTTTATTATTCAAATTTTACTCATTTACATATTTATTTCTTCTCATTATTTAAATTAAATGGCAACCCTATAGATCATAAGTGCATAAAATAATGCGTGTTCTGTGGCAAATAACCAATTGCAATTTAAGTGAAACATGATTTTTTTTTTGCTTTGGATTTTTTTATGAAAACTGTCAGGGAAGAAATTATTTTAAAATTATTGCGTTTTCTATTCTAAAAAAAAGTTTGCCTTCTTACTGGGACAATTTTTCAATAGAAAGAAAACACTTTTAACTTGCTAGCAAAACCGGCAGTTAAAGATTGAAAATGAAATGTTTTATTAGTTCAGTTATGCAAACGTTCCTCACTCGAAATTATTAAAAATTTTAAATCAAATTTTTTCGTTTATTACTAACGAATTTCCACTCGTCTCCACTCTAAATTCAATGAACCTTACACACTGATACTAATCTTTTCTGGCATATCTTAGTTGCGTTTCAATAAAAAGCTTATTTGCACATATTAGTGTGTGTGTATTTAGTTAATATTACACACATGATCCCACCCACACATCGTCCTTTGTTACTTCATAAAATGATGACTGTGATTGACAGGTGAATGAATTATTTTGTCATTCTCCTTGCTATTGTCGTTGCCTCTGCTGTGTGTGTATGTGCAGAAAGGACGATACGTTCACACAAACGCACACACCCGCACATTTTCCTACAAAATGTCAAATACCAAAAAAGTAATTATATTTAATAAATGAGTTTTTGTACATATGTCAATATGTATGTAAATAAATGCTTTCCAATATTTCCCCAATACCTATGGTGAGCACAAAATCGAAAAGCGAACGCCATCGAAGTATCATTTTTCTGTCACGAAAATGGTCAAAATACTAATAAATGATGGTTTGGCATGCAATGCTGCTGTCACTCACAATATTTCAAGGACTCATTCACGCATTCACTTTGATTGTTGATGCCTTTCAAGTTTTCTAAAAAGGTACTATTACCAGCTAGCATAAGCTTTGGACCTTCAAAATTTATGACATACATACATGCATACATACATACTTGTGATGAGTTCTAGGAATTAATGTTGAGTAGATTTATCCAAACTTTTATTTATTAAACGAGCATAAATGTGAAAATGTGTGTGTGTATATACATATATTTTAGTATGTCAACAATGTACCTGTCAAATAAAAAAACGTCACTCATTCATTTTTCTCTTCAACTCTGTAGAGTAAGAGTGGATGGCATTCTCAACCAGTGTTGCCACGGACAAATTTTTTACCTACCAATATTTCCTACCAAAGCCAGCCAAAACCTACTAAAATTTTTTTTGGAGTTTTTAATTTTTTTTATTAAAGTTAAAGATAAAATAACATTTTGTAAAACGCGTATTTGGGCTCCACGCTTTGCCAGACAATCAGCCCTTTCGTTGCCTTCAAACCCCTCATGTCCGGGAATCCACCACATCGTTAGACTATTGTGGGCTCCGAGGTGGTTCAGAAGAGTCTTACAACTGTCCCCAAGTCTTGATGACGTTTTAAAAGAGTCTAATGCTGCCTCACTTTCCGACATAATATTTATTCTGGTCCCGTCCCATTTGTCCTTCAATGAAGACATTCCTGAACACAGACTTCGTTTACGAAAACTTCCGTCTGGAAAATGGTTGAGTATGTGCCCATTGGCAGAGTTTTCTGGAATATTGGTCCAAGTACGCCTGCGCCAGTACTTCGTCGTGCATCTTCGATCCGTCAAAATAACATACCTGGGACCTTGCTTAGCTTTTGGCAACCAGGCCAGTGCCGCATATGTACAAAGGTTTTTACTAGCGCATTGAAAGACTAATACGCCAGTTTAAGCGTTATTCCCTGTGTCTTACCATGAAATCCCTGACTGGTAAAGAAAGGCCCTTGAAGCTTTTGTCCAGAGTTACTCCTAAATACTTCGCCTTTTCTGAGAACTCAATTTCTGTCCTTGCCAAGGTGGATGTAGTCAAATTGACTATCCTTCTTTTGGTAAATGGGACATGTTGGACTTCAGTGGGTTTATTGACAAGCCCTTTTCAGCGCACCAGTCTTCAGTACATACGTAGTTTATCACAACTTTGTAGTTCAGTTATACGTATATGGATGTTCATATGGTATATTGACAATGAAAACGGTACACGTTTTTACTTACGAATCACGTTACATGTTTGCGGTTTCCGTTATAAGAACGCACCGGTGAAATATTCGTGTAAACAAGGTTGCTAAAATGTTTGGCTATTTTTCGGCAATCCAATCTAGCCTACCAACCTATGTAATGGAAAAAACTCAACCAGTTTTGGTAGGAAAAGCCCATGTGTGGCAACACTGTTCTCAACATTCGTTCTTATACATACAAATGTACATACATACATATATTTTTGAGCTAATAAGGGTTCAAACACTTAAGAGCTTTCACAACATCGACATTTTGGTCAAAGGTGTACTAACATGATAGAACATGCTTGTGTGTGCATATGTTTATGTTTATATTTGTATGAACTCCTGCGTATGTCCATTGATTCTCTGCTAGCCCACTCTCTGCCACTGTCAACTGCAGCCTCAAACGAAAGCTCAACGCATCAACGGAGCTGAGCTACTCCTATACTTTATAGTGAGAGAGAGAGAGCACTTTTTGAGTAGTAAGCCCAAATTTGTTACTTGGTTACTGAATGAAGTACCTATGTAGTTCAGGATTTCACTCGAGGTAATAACTGAGCTAAAAACTTGATTTCATATTGCGGTGTTCCTTCAGAAGCTCCAAAATCAGACCACAGAATCATATGGTATTCGATTAAAACGTCTTTTTAGAGGACCCCCACAATAGGAATACTAGAAAAACCCATTGATCAGGAACGTCTTCAACAGTGCAAATTAAACTGAGTCCTGGTGTCACAGATCTTAACATCGGTTTGCTTCCTCACCAGCCGAACGTAGAATAAGTGGTAATCGGGAAGACAAAAGCCTCCAAAGCCATTGGCCCGACGGAATATGTATGCTGATGCTGAAAAAATTGTACTAGACTACCTAACCAAGATGCTCAATCTGCCTATGGCCATTCTCGTTATTGTTTGTGTCAGTTGTGAGCACCAGGCAGAATTGTCCCACCATTTAACCAGAGGAAACCTGCAAACAAAGAAGAACCTCAGCGCCCAACAACACTCCTGTTACATGTAGAGAAGACACTAGAATCCTTTTTATTTATAGCAGTACCATGGCTTCCGCAAAGTGCACAGCACCACAACCGCACTTAAAACCATAAACAGTCAGATAACTTGTAGCTTTTGCTGCAATTTCGCATATGGAAGGACAGTACTAAAAGCGTTGAACTTGTAAGAGGCGTTTTACAGCGCTGGAGAACCCATAGAGGTCTCCTCTCTCCGATAGGATGTCAAACAGTTGTCAGCGAATTATGTGAGTAGTCAGTCAGTCCCACCCGCTTCTGTTAAATGTTTATATCTCGAAGCATCCTAAACTATCAAATGAATTTTCCAGTTGATTATTCGATATTGGCGTCCTTTATTGGAATTGATGACCTGTGCTTAAAAGTAAACGGTTATCTATCTGAACTTTACCGTTTCTTTACTGCAAGGCGCCTTACCCTCTTCCCTATGAAATCCTCAGTAAACATTTATTTATACCACATAGACGAAACGGGTGAGGTTAAATCTGGGAATTCACTTCGAAGGTGTATCAATCACGGCAGTGGACAACCCGAAAATTGGTTGGAAAATCATTGATGCCCTGCTTTTTTCTCAGCTCCCGCAACCATAAGTGGCAAAAAAGTACAGGGCGCTACAAAGTCCTCAAGACGGTCGCCGACAACACTCGGGGCAAAGACAAAGAAATGTTGTTGGCAACATACCAGGCAATGACCGAAAATAACAGTTTTTTTTTTTAACAGTCAAACTTGGCCAAATATTTTTCAAGTCCGAAATAAAAGTCATCAAACGTCGTCTCCCTGGGTTTCACATGCACAAGTTGCCTGTGTCCCATGTTATCCTGCCATCGACTTGAATTTATATACGGAAGGTTTCGGCTTTTCCACTCTTTCATGGGCACCTTGTCTTATCGTTTTCTCTTCTTCGACGTTTCTGATAACTGTCGTCTCGGTCCTTGATGATTTAGATGTGGTATAATGACATGTATCTCTACCGTTTACATTTTCATTGGGCTTGAGAAAGTCGCCGCTTTCCTGTGACTTTTTATCGGATTTTCGGAAAGAGCTACTGGAACGCTTGCCCTTTTTTCCAGCAACAAAATATTGTTTCTTTTGACGTTGTTGGATTTCAAATCTCGGCCAATCTCCTTCTTCTGCTCCGTTTGACGATAATCCGAAATTTGTGTTGATCGCCGGAATGGATCTTAGCGCAATAAGTTCTCAATTTCAGAGTCATCGATATTGATGATCTCCGGCAATAAATCGCAGTCGTCGGAGATGTTGTAATCACACATATTTGTTCCTTTTCATTTTGTGATTTGAAGTAGTCTGGAGAAAGACTCTAATGGTTGATTTTGTAGGTGTCAAAGTTAAAGAGTTTTTTATAATCTTTAACCAGATTGAATCCCTTTTCACTTTAAATATTATATTCTTTCTTCTCTATAATGAGAAGTGGCACTTATCCCTACTTGCAAGGTATATTTATTAGTTTATTAGTCAGTGGTCAGTTTCTCTACTCATACATACTTCCTAACTGCAAACATAAATCAATCGCTCTAACAAGTTACCGCTTCACATGAACTATTGATTAAATCGTATCGAATGAATTCACCACATAATCCCGCGCTAAAAGAATTGAGTAGCCACGGTGCACATACAAACATCCCTCATAGCGACATATGTACATACATACATTTGCAGCTTTCATTAAAGCATCAGTTGAACTTTTGTGGCTACTTTAGCCACCACTTTCGGGCGTATAAGAATGTGCCTAAGTATGTATGAATGTGCAGCATATGGGGCGTGCGGTCATACGGGTGTATAAGGCCCATATGCTATCGACACAGATAAATATGCGAAGCGTGTGAACAGCCAACGTATCTAATCAATTCCAATTAGCACTGCTCTCCGATGTATTCAAATAAATTATTATTTATCATTTACTTATAACATTATTTATTTCGGAGGATAAATCCTCTAGCTTATATACACACATACACACATATGTACATGCATGTGAACTTTATTCAAAGAGTGTATATATGCATAGTGCGACATAATGCGGAAGACAAGCCGAATGTATAGAAGATAAGAGTTTGTGCGATGTGTACTTGCGTACCGACATTATATTGAAGGATGCCATTGCAAAGAAAACAAATATAAAGATGCGTTCATGCATTTGCCCACTTATTTTTTTATCATAGGCGTATATTCAGTTGGGTAGTTTGGACCAACAGAAAGTTACTTTGAATCTCTCCTCTGAGTCAAAAATACCTCGGAATCATTGTGGACTCCAAGTTCAGTTGGAATTAAAATTTATAGGATAGAGCCAAGAAGCAGCGTACTACCCCTGGAAAAGGACTTTTGGAAGGCAATGAGGACTAACACCGTACGCCATCTATGGGATGTAAGCGACAGCCTAGTGGGTGCTCTAGACAAAGAGAATAACAAGAAAATAATAGGAAAAGTGCAAAGACTCGCATGCCTTGGCATATCGGGGACGGGGACAGTGAGTAGCGCACCCCATGCAGGACTTAACTTAACCGCATAAAGCGTTCTCATGCTCAGATAGGCCAATATATGGAAAGCAACCAATTTCGGGCAAGCAGCAATACTAAATGAAATAAAAAAGGGCCAACTCAATGGAATTAAAGTTGACAAAGCAGCCAGCACTGATTACATTACGCCTGTTTGGAACTTAAATTAGAATGCACCTATTAGGTTCCCGGCCAAAAAAGAATTGGCTACCAGTAGCAGTGAGTGGTATATCCATCGACACTGATGGTTTACAGATGAAACAAGGCACCGGAATCGGTCTCCATCCGAAGAACATGCAGATCAACTGGTCTTTTCGTCTGCCGAACGATTGCAGTGGCTTCCTAGCAAGAGATCTACAATATAGAGATGGTGACTAGTTTTTTACTTAGTAGAAAAGTTCCAGAATATAAAGCCACTTTTTTTGTCATCAGTCAGGCAGCACTGAAGGCAATAGGATCTCCACGCTGGTGTCACAGAGCCATATCAACATCACTCTATGCTGGGTCCCAGCACATAGAAATTATGAAGGGAATAAGTCGGCTGATGAGATGACCAGATGCGGCTCAGCGATGCCAATAGCAGAAGCGATTAGCTCCGCACCACCACCGTTTAGTGATCATGTTAGGAAAATTTATGAATACACCCTGGCTGCGACTAACGCGTAGTGGAAAAAACAAGGAAATTGCAAAATCACAAGATGATTATGGCCGCAGCTTAGTAGAAAAAAGTCAAGGGACGTACTGAAACTCAGTACGTATGCAGTAAGTGTCCTTAACGGCGTCATCACAGGGCACCGATGCTTCAACGTTGGCGCATACGAACAAGTACACCCTGCAGAAGCTGCTGGAATGAGGATGAGGTAGAGTGAATTGACCACTCTCTGTCACGACGTCGATTCTTGACTCTCTGTGTCGATATCCGGGTATACATAAGGAGCACCTCAAGAATTTGTGTTCACGCTTCTTCAACAGAGTGGTCGAGATAGCGGAGTTTGAACTTTTGGATCTCCTGTTGGATCTCCTCGACTTCATTAGGGATACTCATCGGTTCATAAGAATAACTGTCTTCACTTCTCTTGGGGAATATTCAGCTTGGAATACATTAGTAATTTGGAATCCTCAAGGCCATGGACCACGCGGTGGAAAACAAGTGGAGGTATAGGCGTTTAAGTGTATTTAGCAACATTAAAGCTGTATTCATGGTATTAGCCAGCCCCTCTACTATTTCTAAACCAGCTCGGCAATGCAAGTTTTGACTATTACTAGTGTTTTACACGGGAGCACGTGGAAATAAGACATCTTAGCATTTGACTAAAGACGGCTCAGCTTATGTGTTCCTTAGTTCCTACCAAGTTATAGCACTTCCACCTTGGTAAATCGAAGCCACTGGCAGAAACTATGTAGATATTTCGGCCAGCAATGTCTGGGAGACTTCGAGGCGTTGAACAAAGCTCATGTTGACCTCAATCTCAGAAAGGGTTGCTAGTGAAATACTTCCATTTAGCAGATGGAATTGGATTGGATCCTTCGTGTGATACAAATGCCAGCATTAATGGCCACCCCATTTTCCCTTGCTGGCTTGAAGAGGATGAGACGGCGGAACACTTTTTGTAGTTCTGCATCGCCTTTACGAGAATTAGATACGAGGCTTTTGGCAGCGATGTGTTGAGTGATGAGAATCTTAGCTCTTTAACACCCAGCAATCTGCGCTCTGGGTGGCGTTCTATGCAACCGTTGTTTGTGTTAGTTCTGACACGAAAAAAAGAGGTCACTTGGCCACTTGGACGCTAACCAATTCATTACCATTCTGATATACACCCATAATGAAGGAACTAGGCTGCCGTCTCTAAAACTTGAAACTAGGGATCTAATTACTGCACTATCAATCTGACATGGGTACGGGCCCAAGTTACATATGTATGTTGTAAAACATTGGATGGCACAGAAACTGCTGGGAACTCTGTTGGGCTTAAGTCACCTTATTGAGAGCTGGAAGGGACCTCTGTCATTCAAAGACGAAGTTACTGCAGGCAGTTGAAGGAGTTTCAAAGCCCAAACAAGCTATAAGTGCCTATATAAATTAAAGAAGCCTTAACCAGAAACTAACCGATTATGGCGTAACTTGCATTCTCATTTTTTGCATTAATTAAATAGAATGAAATTCTTAATTCCCACTCCTGTTTTTCTGTATTATCCTTTAGTTTTTGTAGTGAAATTTCTTTGTGCTCGGTCAACTGTAATTCGAAGCTCCAATTAAATGAAAAGGCGATAGCAGAATGGAATAGGATGACAGTCGTGGCTGGGCGCGATTAAGATTCAGATTACGAAAAATATTAAGATCAAGTGTTAGATTTAGATTTAGATTCGGATTAAGATTGAGTTTAAGATTAAAATTAAAACTAAGCTTAATATTAAGGTAAAGATTAATGTTAATATTATGACTAAGCTTGAGATTAGGATAAAGATTAAGATCAATATCAGGATTGAATTTAATATTAATATTAAGAATGAGATTTATTTCAGTTTAATATTAATATTAGGATTAAGGCTAATATAGAGATAAAGCTTAGGATTACGATTAAGATTGAGATTAAGATTATGATTGGGATTAAGGTAAATGTTAAGATAAATATTAAGGCTCATATTAAAGTTAAGCTTGAAGATTAAGATGAGGATAAGATGAAGATTAAGATTAAGATTAAGGTAAGGATTAAGATTAACTAAGATTAAGACTGCGATTAAGATTGAGATTGAGATTAAGATTTAGATTAAAATGAAGATTAAGATTGAGATGGAAATTAGGATGAAGACTAAGATTAAGATTACGACTCAGGTTAAGATTAAGATTAAGATTTAGATTCAGATTAAGATTAAGATTAAGTTTAGGATTAAGATTAACTAAGATTAAAATTAAGATTGAGATCGAAATTAAAATTAAATTCAGATTGAGACTAAGATTAGGATTAAGACTAATATTAAGATTAAGATTGAAATGAAAATTAAGGTGATGATTAAGATTAAAGTTAAGATTCAGATTCAGATAACGATTTAGATTGAGATTGAGATTAAGATTAAAATTTAGATTTAAGCTTAGATTCAGATTTTTTCGTTTTTATGCCACTTTTCAAACTTGAAGGACCTGAAGAAGATTTTTGAGAGATTTTCTACTTTGTTTATTGCGTAGAAAAAAACCAACAGTCGTTACGAACCACCCGCCCCCACTTTCGCCCTCTTAATTACTTGAAGACGCTTAGATAAATAGATATAAAACTAACTTATTCTGCCCACCTGTTCACCTGTGTGCCATTACTCATCACACGCGTTAGTCGATTGCCAATATTCGTTAGCGTTATACTTATCCATGCCACATGTGGCACTTAGGAACGCACAAATCTTGATGTCTTGCGCCACAAATGATTACCAAGTTCGGGTGAGAATTATGTTGTTGCGCTTAATTAGTGCATGTGCACACAAACGCATCGACGAGCGTTGAGTGATGTATGCGATAATGTGCGTCTCGGAGTAGGTATTTGGATGAGCTTCCATGTGCACACATACACGTTTGCCAGGCCTTCGCAATAAAATTAAGTGTAGAAAAACATTAAATATGAGTAGGTAATATTTACAGATTATGAAGCCATAAATCTCAGTAGGATTTGTGCGTTGGCGTTGGCGTATGGTCAAAGTGCTATATTATTTTTGTTGTTGGCATTTTTGTTGTAGTCCATCGTCGATCGTCCACCGGTCGTCGGACATCGTAGTTAACGCCTGCATAGCCTGATGATGGAATATTCTCATATTTTTAATTACAAGCATCTTCTGGCGGCAATTTATGTATGTATGTGCGAGTAGCAGCAGCAGCAGCAGCACAATCAAACACTTGCACATACATACATACATACATACATATAATTCATAATATTTAAGACCAATGAGGTGAATGTGCCAACTGGGACATCCATTAATGATTTATGCATTCACTTAAGCATCAAGTTTGCGCTTACAAGTCCACACACAGCCACACCCAGCCAGCCGGTGAAAGAGGAGCAGGAGGAGGAAAAGGATGTGTGCATGTGTTGCATAAATCTTTATGTGTGTAAGTGCGGGAAGTTGGGGGTGCGGTTCCCATGCCAACTTCCTACAAATTCCATCAATCGATTTGTATTAATAAGAAAATATATATTTTGGTCATTAGTCTCAACGAAAACTTACTTTTGTGAATATTTTGTCTCAATGCGCTGCTCGCTCATAACTTTGGAAATATCCTAAGCACGTACGTACATACATATACGCTCACACTCTCGTCGCTCAGTATTGCATGATTTTCCTTCATTTTGATATACGTCTCGCTTTTATTTTTAACCTGTTATAAACTTTTTCTCTGCTGACTCGTAATTAATTTCCGTCTTCAAGTTACACACTGCCTGCCGCATCGAATAAAATTTCATCATATCAATTCGACGAAAGTCAAACTTTCACCAGCAAATCACTTACTTAGGTAGATAGACAGGCAGACGTCCCAGCCAGGCCAGCCGGGCAGTGAGACAGACAGCTTTGCAGCGCTTCATGTTGCACGTCTGATTCTTACTGGCATCCACATACACTAAGATCGTACATATGTATGTAAGCATACACATCAAAATACATACATACCTGTGNCATCCACATACACTAAGATCGTACATATGTATGTAAGCATACACATCAAACTACATACATACATACCTGTATAGCTGTGTGTCTACGCGCTTAAATGTCTGCGCAAAAAGTTCTTGTCAGTCACATCAGTTTATTATAATTCCTGTCGTTGTATGCTGTCAGCTCTTCGCCTTCGCCCGCTTACTGTTCATTACTAAACAACCTAAAGGTCCAAGCGCAACTTCATACCCAGCCACACCAGCTTACTTCGGCGTGTCCCTTTGTCAATTTGGCTGAATTAGATTTCTGCTGCTGACTGGCATGCCATGCACGTCCGACCCTCAGTTCGTACGTCCGCCCGACCACCCCCATTTGCCTTTCCACCCGTCCGCCCGTCTGCCCATCTGCCCGTCTACCCATTTGTGTGCTGGTTCGTCTACCCATTTATTCCATTCAATCATACATACCATCAATCCGTCTTTCCGTTATTCTATTCCTTCTGCTCGTCAAACGGTTTCCCCCACACCTTTACCTATTCCATCATTCCTTCTATTTGTCGTCTGCTTTGCACGTCATTCACCACTCCTCATTCGTCATCTGTCAACTGTCCTCCATCAACTGAGTTTCCGTTTACTCTCTGGCTCACACTCGTCGTTTGACTTGCGTTTGCATTTCTCTTTTCATTCTATTTCTCTTCACACTTAGCCAGGTCTGCAACTTATTTTCTTTTCTTCTTTGGTGGCATCTTTTTCAACTTTTCTTCATAATTTTGTGCGCATTGAATTCACCTTTCAATCATTTTGTCATTTCACCTTCCTATGCATTGTTCAAAGTTCATCATCGCTCACACCCACTCACTCATTGCCCACGTCATTCAAGCAGCTGTCAGTTGCTGTATTTAGACTTTGGTAGGGCACAAAGATTTGACATTACATAAATATGTTCATATGTATGTGGAAGTGTGGCCGATGAGTGTAGGTATTTTCCAGAGAAATTATTTTTTCACATAACTGGAATTAGGAAAAACTCATCACACTGAACGAGATTAACTATACACTCAGGTCGATTGGTTACTTCTGAGAGGCAGTCCGACCTTAACAGCTAGTCCGTTCATACTCACTAAATCCCAAGCATCCAAAGTGGAGAGCCTTTCTTGAACCAACAGACATGTTCCTGAAATCATAATTAGTCTGAACTTTTGTAGAGTTCGTACTAGGAGCTAATTGAATTTAGTATTCGGTTGATGGCCACAGGGGGACTGATGGAGAATCCAAATTTTCGAAAAATAACCGCGACTATGAGTGGTGACCTCTTAAGGAGATTCATCCTAATGCTTTATTAGCATAGCATAAATGCGATACAGCTAATTAAAATAGGCGTCATAATAAATGAAACAGGTCCCTAAGGAGGTCCTTAAGGGTCTGGATTTTCAAAAATCTCCAACTCTTGTGACTACTCCCGCCAGCCTAATACTAAAACACGGTTTGGTTCGGGGATTACGAGGGCTAACTCCACTGCCAAATGCGGCACGGACAACAAGGATTAGTGAGCAAACTACGGAAGAACCCACGGCTAGTGTTGTATCTTGTTGTAATCACAAAAATTTTACTAAAGAACGTCAGTCCTCAATAATAATTGGCCTTTATCGGACGTTTCTTCGCGGAGGCTGTGTTTTCTGACAATGGCGTCAAATATCCCATTCCTGCCCACGCTGGTATTGAAATCGCCAAGCATGATTTTGATATTGCGACAGCTTGTCCTTCTCTTCTGTCGAGTTATGGCTTAAGATAGGCAAGATGGTGAAGGATCTCGTTTTGATGCGGTTTTAGGCTAGACGTTCGTCTAACGCGGTGAACGACAGTACTCGACTACGGAATTTCTGTGCCACCAAAAAATCCAGCACCGAATTTGCACTCCTTTACGTGCCAACTGTATTAGATTTCGTAAGGCTTCACATTTTCCTTGCCTTGCTCCATCCATCGCATTTTTTCGTTGGCAGTGATGTCGTTTTTCGTGGTCGTCATCCGAGGCATATTTCTGGTTTTCATTAGGAGGGGTTTAAACGTGGCGGGATCCAAACCCATCGCACGAAATCTCTTCCGCCTTGTTAATTTAGCTCGTTCCCAAATGGGTGTTTAGTCGCTGCACAGAGGAAAAGTATAAATATAATTTTCGGACGTTGTGAGCCTTCCCCACATATGTGGACTTCTGCGCACGGAATTTTATATTCTCCGCCATCAAATGCTTTAGCTGCCATCGTATCTGAAATAATAGCCTTGGTGGTAAAAATCATCTTTTTGCATGTAAAGCCTGATGGGTAAATTTAGTAAGCGAACGAACTTTTGTCGCGATTTTTTTCATTTCAACTTTAACAACTTGGACGATTCGATCACCTTTTGAAAACGAACGTGGTGTTTAGCCAAAATGAAACTATGCAGATTCAAGGGTTAAAGCACCTTAATCTCTTGCCGAAAACAAAAATCTCACGGCCTATGTGAAGGTTTACCTGCATTTTCGAAATTAACCGCAATTACTAGGCTCACTCAACACAAATTATGACACTTTAATTTGATTAATTGGCAATAAATCAAAAGTTACATTACATACAAAAGCGCGCTCTTTCATACTTTTACCAAACAAACGAACAACAACAATAAGAACAGTAACAGTAACCGGCAAGCCTGAATTCACACCATACATAGCATCAGACCAAGCAAAGCCACAAGATACTACTTAAATCAGTCAGCTTATGCAGCTATATACAAACATATATATGTAGGTACAGCTGACTCAAATTCGACCAGAGTAAACAATGTTTTCATACACATAAATCCACAATAACGTGATCGTCAATCAAATCTTGAGCATTCACGTCAAAACGAGAGGCGAGCGTGAATTATGAATTCGACATTCGCTTTGTGTGATGCGACATGACGCGCCACGCCATGGCACGACCAAAGCGACGCACCACAATGGCCCACCGCACCACACCGCAACGCACTGTGCCACATAGTAAAAACCGGCACACACACACGTACATAGCCAACGAAAGCGCCGTCGGATGCGGATGCTGTGAATATCTCTACTTGTTGTGTTTGATCCATCACTGCATTGAAGTGTGTGAAGTGGCTATGCGAGTGCTTTACAAGTGTATGGATATCCCTTCAGGAAATGTACATATCTAAATATAAGTTAAGTTGATGTTGCTTAGGAAAGAACTAAAGGTCACTATTATCTGTATATCTTCTTTGAGGAGAGCTAACTATATTTCTATGGCGACTTCCACGAAATGGTTAAGGGTGGTTACCTCAGCACTAGATGTCCACTAACTTGTAACTAACTACTTTTGGACGAAAATATAATTAAGCAAAATATTTTTTTTTTGTTTTTTACTTCTTTATTCATCTACATATTCATACACTAACATGAATTTTGTCACCGTTGGATTGGCGATGATGATAAAATAATAACGATTACGACAAAAAAGCGAAGGCAAAATCGAAGGTAAAGACGAAAATGAAAACGATTAGAAATAGATACGTAAGAATTACGGTAATTGAAAGGATAAGAAAATTTATTGAAATTTTTCGCTAGGAATCGAAATAAATTTAGTAAAAAATTTAGTTATGGAAAGTCATCAAGTTAACGAAAGTTATCGAATCATCGAAATTTATTGTTTTCGAAATTTATCGAATCATTGAAGTTTATTTATCGAGTTATCCATGTCTATTGGGTTATCGCAACGTATCGAATGTTTATTGAGTTGTCGAAATTTATAGAGGGATAGTTGTTCAACTATAAATATTTATGTATGGGATTATAGAAATTTGTCAAGTCAATGAAATTCATCAAGTTATCGATATTTATTGAAATACCATTATTTACTAAGTTGACGAAATTTATCGAGTTATTGTAATGCATCGAGTTCTTTAAACTTATCGAGCTATCGATATTTATTGACTTACTGAAATTCGTCGATTTATCGAATAGAAGTTTATTGAATTTTCAAAATATAGCAGTTATCGTAATTTCATGGTTATGCATATAAGTTTATCGAGTTATCACTGCTTATCGAATTTTATCGTGTTACAACTTTCGTGATAGCTTTCGAAAAATATGGAGCTGTCAAAGTTGGCGGAGTTATCGAAATTTATCGTGCACTCGAAATGCACAGTTATAAAAAATTATCGAAATTAGTTGAGTTATAGAATTTTGTCGAGTTATCAGATTTTAGTGCTTTTAAAATTCATTGCGTTATCGAAATTTATCAAACCATCGAAATTTATCGATAAACTGGAACTTATCGGACCCACGAACATATAAAAAATTGTAGTCACGTTTTAGTTCCATATCAGGAGTTATTTTGTATCTTATAAGTTTATAACGTGCTAAGTAAGAAAACCTCTCCAGGGGTCTTAAAAAAATAGAAAAACGGTCGAACTTCGACAGTAACTGGCACTTTTATAATTTCACTTATTTGACATTACTTATTCTACTTGGTCCCACATTCGATTCGTCAGCCTTCAAAACTTTAAAACTACAAAATGATAATATAAAATTTCGATCGTTATTTTAATTGACCTGAATTCGAAAAAGTATTTGTGAAGTGCAGAAAAAAGGTGGATTCAAAGTAAAATTTGTACGAGGATATGTAAATAGAAACTTGTTTAAAGAAAGCAATCTACCGATTACGTCTGCATGACTCCTGCATTACTTTTCAACTATTTTCAAGTTAGCTTTTTGTGGTTATATATTTTATCAAAATCTCACAAAAAAGCTAGTGGATTATTTTTTAAGAATTGATAATTTTTCTCTGCAGGGATGTACATATGTACGTAAATTTGTGTGTGTGTGTGTGTGTGTGTGTGTGTGTGCGTGTTTAAATAGTGTCCAACGACGACGACGACGACGACGACGATGACGACGGCGACTATGACTGTGACGTCGCTTCATATTGCCGCGCGGTTCAATACATTTACGGAATGTTGCTGATGCGCCCTCCCTACATCACCACCACTACCACCTACCACCACCTTGCGGTTGTGCTGCTACGCGATTTTGTTGGATTTCGCCTTCAGGCGGGCGGGCGCTTGCTCACAACAATGCCGCACAAAAAGATGCCATGACAGATATGTCAGATTCTGGTATCGCATGGCACACACAATTGTTGCTTGTACATGTATGTGTGAATGTTTGCGTTGCCAAACATCGATTGCGGTGATAAGCGGAGGTGTTTGCGGTTCATAAGCGTATTTATAAGCTCTTCAGTTTTTCAGGCGCAAAAAAAAAATACATAAATAAAACAGAGCAGAACTTGTGAAGTACGAATGATGGATATGAAGATTTGCCAACTAAGAACACTTGATCTTTTGAGTGAACGCATTGTATGATTGCGTATACAAGTTGAAACGCCATTCGTTTGTTGTCATGCCAATAGCAGACGTTAAATACATAATCGGAGAAATTATTGCTCATAAAATAGTTAATATTAACTTTGCATTGATTAACTGGGAATAGTTAGTGAATACACCATACATACATTCGTAAGTTTAACTGAGCAAAGTGTATGTGAGCGTGGCCCTGTACCCAAGCTGTGTAGATGTATGGGTAATGTAACCAACTATTTCATAGCTCAACGAAATACAGGTTAGGTTGTGTTTAGTTAAAGTGATTGCCCCAGGCAAGGGCCACCAAAAAACTGAAAGGAACTATTACCAAATTTCTAGTGCAGCTAAGTCCGATCCCTGAAAGCTCAGGGTTAGTAAGAAGTGCGAGCCAAATTCCTTCAATCATAGCCGCGCGAAGGTTGGACAGTCTAAAAGAAAATGTGACTATGATTCCCTATTCCTGACATCTGATACCAATCGTTGAAATTCCTAGTCTTACCGCCTTAATACAAATCGCACAATGGCCTGTCAGAACCCCCATCTCTAGCCCTTGAGAGGTAACGTGTTTCTCGGCAACACAAAGGATAAAAATGGGTCACTCGTTTCTTGCGGTGCAAAAAGTATTTTAAAGAGGAGCTAACACTAGGCCCAACCACCCAAGAGTATACCGCTGGGCGTCCCGAGTTGCTCCTTATTGGTGATAACATTTTAAGTGTGTCTTTCCAATGCCATATCATCAGACACGCAGTTTTCCGCGATATCACTGTGATCCGGCACATCAACTATCCTTTTTAAGAAGTACTCCGACGCGATTTATAGAAAAGTCAGACATTCCTCTACCTATTTCGAGCGCACCATCACACCCTTCAGAAGTGAGTCTACCGCTTCCTTGATGGCAGCTATTTCCACCTGAAAGACACTGCAGAAGTCCGGGAACCTGAACATGCTTTTGGTGGAGATTTTCCGATAGAAGAAACCGCCACCAACCCTGACTCCAAATTTTGATCCATCCGTGAAGAGGATTACCGCTCACTTCTTCAAGTAACCCCGAGGCAGAGGAGCTTCTGGGAGCCCTCCAGAACTCCAGATTGCTACCAATCGGTTTTTCTGAGAGTCTGTCTCCAACATTCGCTGGCGCCGTGTTAAGCGCGAGTGTAGATGTGGTACCTAATGCTACACTAATTTCGATTAGGGCGATTCGCTGTAAACAATCCAGTTGTTTTATAAATTTAGCTTTCTCTAGTGAGTTCCACCAGACAAGAGCTCTTTAAACCAAGATAGGCTTTAATCTGGTTTCACAGAGCTAATGAATTACTTTGGGCGAGAGACCTTGTACCGATAGCTCCCCTACAGCAGTACAAGGCAACCGACGCGCTACTTACAATTTCCACAATATTAGGCTTCCATAACAGCTTCCCGTCCAGGATAAAGCTTAAGAACTCGACCTTGTCTGAGAGCCGCAGGCGAACACCCCCACCCGAGAGAGGGGCTAAAACGGGTATCCTGTACTTCTTGGTAAACAAGACCAGTTTCGACTTGCTGGGACTTACTGCAAGGACGCGGTTGATCGCCCACCTCGTTACCTGGCTCAGGTAACCTTGAGCCAGATCAAAAAGGAGTCTAGAGATCGTCCCTTAACCAAAAGTTCCACATCATCCACATGGCNTCAGCGCCATCTGAACTGGTAACAGCCTCTTCAAGCCGTTCGGTTTTCTACAATTCGCATCACTTTCGTGCGACTTCTGTAATCTTATATTGGAAAGTATTCGTATAATACGTACTTCACATCTTAACTGCAGCGTACTGCAAAAGCACAAATCTGCCGGCATATACAGATGACATTGGGGGTCATCATGCCCACTAAATGAGATTAAGCTCCGACTCGAATTTTCAGTACAAGTTCTTGAGCTTGAGATCGCTCCATCAGTGCAAAAACTAAGTCTGAGCTTATGCTCACTTTTTTTGGATGAGGGTCGTCGACTTCGCCTCAGCAACAGGTTGGTAAGTGCAGCAATGCCTAGCCTATGAAAGGAAGGAACAAAGGTTGCTCTATTGGTAAGCGAAAACAGGACAAAGTACTGGTCTGGTAGTCTGGTAAAAAATAAGGGGACTTTGGGGATTGGTGCTTCGTCTAGCTGGACTCATCACCACCACCACCAATAATGTCTGCCTGCAGAAGAAGCGAAGTCTAAAGCTTCTCAACAGATGCTACTTTAGGTTCGGTGGGCATTTGACGCTTTTCAAATCTCTCATACCCGTATTTTTATATGGCGCAGAAACGTGGACAGAAAATATGACACAGACAGGAGATGAGAAGGGAAGACTTTCCGAATTACGGGTCAACTATTCAATGCAAAACCCATAAGTGGAAAACGGAAGCAATGCCGAATACGAACACAATTGAAGGACCTGTCTACATTTGGAGAGAAAAATTGGTGAAATGTCGCAAAGGAAAAATGCAATAGAACAAGTTCTAAAAAGTAGATGAAGAATTAAAGAGTTGACTATGAGCATCAGAATATACGACTCAGTTCCCAGATATGTCAGTGAGCTGGCGCAGGATCTGTTTTTAGTGCGGCTTCGAAGATATACATAGGGAGGGAGTTTTGGTTAAAGATTGCTTTTGAGCATTAATTTTAATTTTATATGTATTTAATCTCTATTCTTATAATAGATTTGGTGTCCATTGTTGCTAGTTTATTCTTCTCATCGACTACTTAAAAAACTACTTGCTAAACTCAAATAGTAGATAGCACATTAACTGAGTTACCCGTAATCGTCAGTAAAATTTCGAAACCCCCAAATAAAATAATCCGCGAATATAGCCGGATGTCGTATTCTCTGTGCTTCTGGGTAATATTTGCATGTCCAAACTGTCCCAGACAAGAGAGAGAGAGAGTTTATTATAGGCATCCAGCTATGACATTGCTGACCTTTACTCAAAATTTATCAGCCTCCGATCTGGATAGATTTTCCATCGCAAATTTCTCCCCCTTCCGAAATACTCTGCAACCATATATATTTGCCACCTTGGCGAATGAAGTCAGGCGGCAGTTGAGAATTGAGGTCCATGGCAAAGTAGATCCGCTGTTGATAGCCCGAGATTTACAGGAATTAATTTTGATAGCCTTTGCTCTTTCCCCATGCACACAACCGTAGTAAAATACAGAGCCACAAAAGTCTTCAACTTGCTTACCGGCAAAACTTGGTAGAAAGACAAAATACAGGCTTTTTGGCAACGTACAAGGCAATGGACGAAGCTAGAGACATATCGAAGCACGGCCGTACGGGCAATAACTCGATGTCTTTGAATGTCGCCAGAACATCATCTACACAATGCGGTGCAGATGTGCCCTGTGAGGGAACACAAGATAATGTTGAATAAGCAGGTCCTGTTCGACCGCGATTAAGACTACGTTGAGCAACGGCTCGACCCGACACTGTACAGCCGGCAATCAACGACATTCGCAGCATAAACTTCAGCACCTTCACCAACTCTCGTCACGTGGATGCCGTCATTCGGAGCTTAAAGATGACATTTTGCAGAAGAACCACTTCAGCTGCCTCTAGAGACCATGTTACTTTAGAACAATTACTGGACTCTCGTCTGGATGCTGCAGCAGGTTAATCTCCAACCTATTCGCACTCGACCAACCAACATAATTGTTCCACGTGTGAAGGCTAGCCGCCGCTTCACATGCACCCTTAAACCCACTTAACTAACAGCTCTATCCCTTTGGCACGACCGCCATATAACACTGCGGAAAACTAAATCGAGCGCAACTCTCGCACTGTTCCAAATCGAACGTTCAACTTTGGTAATTTGCTTCAATAAATCAAAACAAATGTAATGAATAGTCAAGATGACTCACTCACAGTTGACATTGCAAACGCTCCTATTTGTGATTTTTTTCTCAATTCTCAAGTGCGCCGTTGATTGATTGATGAGCTGACAGCAACAGCACACAACAACAACAACAGCAACGACACCAACAACACCAATGATAGAAGTGTCTCAACTCAATGTAAAGCAACGTAAAGCACTCACAGCCGTCGGCGCCGCAATAAAAATCCACTCAACGCTTCATTTGTTTTGCCTAACAACGAAGCCTAAGCGGACGTAGCAGTTCACAGCCACTTTATGCAAAACAATACAAGAATGAATGAACGAAAAAAGGAACGTATGGACGCCCAAATAGGCTTAGGTCATGAGTTAGTCTAACAAGCAGCTGTTAAAAGCCGCTTGGCGGACAGCTAGCTTTAAATGTATGTGCATAGCTGCTGGCTGCCTGACTGCCTGCCTATGTTCAAAGCTTCATTGAATCTTCATAAAAAATGAAAAATTGTCTACTTGTTTTTTTCTGCTCCTACATACATGCAGCATAGTATAAACGCTTCACAGCCGGAATACGCGCAGCGCATGGGCTTTCACTTTTTTCTTTATGCCGCACGTTGCTTTTTTTTGCCCTTACTTTCTTGCTTTTTCTTTGACCTTTTTCTTTTCGTTTAGTAGGGCCAAAGTAGGACTAGGGCAAGGACACTTGCCACTTGCCAAGCAAATAGGGATAATAGCACAGAGCCAGTCAGCCAGTCAGCCAGCCAGCGAGCAAGCAGTTGAAATCCACGTAAACCAGCCAGCCGGCAGCAAGCAAATCAGCAGAGAATGAAAATGTAGGGATTCCATGATTTTTTTTTTCACTTCCTTACGCTACGAATTTTCTTTCTGCTATGTATGTATATAGCTACACGCACACACCCACATTCATGCAATCTAACGAAAACACTTTTTCACCGTTTTTAATGTGCGTCCTCGGTAATGTTGCGGGTGACTTCTGCGCTGTCTGCGCCAAGTCTAGAATGCCCGTAACCAAGGCTGGTTGGCTGGCTGTTTGGTTGCTGCGTTGGTTAGCTGGTGGTTGTCGGTCTGCTTGGTTGGCACGCGGGCAGGCGATGGGCAGTCAACAGACTTGTGCTGGGCTGGTGTCGTGCCAGTGTTCGAGAGTTCAAGTGCGCCCGTTGCCCGTTTACAAATGATAACCACTTGTTGAGTGTGGCAGCTAAAGACCGAAAACAACGGTGTTGCAACACCAAGTTGCACAAACCTACATATGTATGTACATGCCTAGCTACCTACCCACATAATAAGAAAGTGAAGTGAGAGAAGTAGTGTAAGGTCATGAAAGCAAGCAGTGGAGTACAACGTGCGAAAGCAAACATTCAAACGCACATGCATATCTATATTTACATACATACATTCATGCGTACGTACATGCCATTCATGCAACCACACATTTCCATACAGCTTAGTGAGACAGTGAAAACGACAGCGAATGCCTGGACATTAAAACCCGTAAAAATCAATAAAATTCAACACGTTTTAAAGGTAAATTTGTAGCAAAGTTTTGTATGTAGCAATGCATGTATATATGTACATATGTATATGTATTAAGGTGGTCCTTAAAAATATCAAATAAGCAATTTGTTTTTCAGTCTCACCCATTCAATCGCAGAGAGCCACGCCTTAATCGACTCCAATCAGGACCAAAATTTATATGTGATATCTATGACAGTGATGTTACCGTTTGAAGGGGTGAGACTGAAAAAAATCGTTCATTTGATTTTTTTTAAGGACCACCCTAATGTGCATACATGCATACACACATACAACAATGTGCATATGCGTCTACTCAAATAAGCGGCGTTATGATTTTGCTTTTGTCGAATTTGTAGCAAAAAGAGAATACAAGTGCTTCAAGTCATATCGAGAAAGGTGGTAATTTGATCATTTTGATGCTGTGATTTAATTCTCCGCTAAAGATTCTAATGACTTTTGATGTGCAAACATTGATTCATGCGGACAATTCACGCCAAAATGCACAATGGTTGACGTAGACGTGAGGAGGGTATCCATATGTACTTATATGGATATGCAGATACATTATGGTGCATTACTCTTGATACAATAAAAAAAAATCCGTACTGTTTTTTCCATTGGAAAAATAGCGCAATTTTTTAGAAACTTCAAACTTGAATTTTTTTACTAAAATTTAATGGGCTACAAAACAGCATTCTCAAAAAAATTTCCATGAAAATTTATTTAATTTTCCTGAGCTTTCCACAAAGTTTGGAAATTGTATTTTTATGTTGTAGTGTTATCCAGAATCTAATAAAAAAAAAATACTAGCGAAAAATAAAATAAAAATTTTCGCATATTTTGTTAAAAATTCTATGGGCAAATACTTTTGGAAGTGTGTGTACATCCATAAATCGATTGTTTTTTTTTTATAAATAAAATGAGTTTTAAAATAATTTTTCCTAAAAAACCATCTCAGATGATAGAAGTGTTAAAGTTTTAAAGGTCTGCATAAAGCTGTTTAAAAATTTTATCAAGCGAATCAAAATAATTAGGTAGATTTTTCGATGTATTTTCAAATCGGTCTAGCTCACGAAAACATTATTATTTTTCCAAAATATATTGGTTGGTGCCTTAAAATATAATAAATTCCATAATTCCGATGGAAATGGATTTTTTTTTGGTGTCTCACCCTAATGTACATACATAAGTATATACTATGTCTGTCAGCGAAGATAAACAAGTATTATTTAATGCGTTTGAAATCACACATGCAAATTTTTTGATGTATCTACACATACATATCTCGCCAAAGCTTCTTATACGCGTTTCAGTAATTCAAGTAGTTCGACGACAGTTTATGGGGACTACATAAAGGAACAGACCGAGGTAAATAAATTTCTTTCATTGCGAAGTCCTGCTAGCCAATGAGACTAATCCTTCTACTCTTTATATTTTCATTATTTTCTTGTCCTGCCCCTAGGTACCGTATCGTAGGATTATTCCATTCATGCATCGTCATCCACATGTGCAACATAGGTGGCTGCAGCCTCGGCGGCACACTTAGGCCATAGGCAGAAGTCCCATTGTGTTACCACAGTCAGACACCATTCAATTATCGGCCATGTTGAACCATTACATGTTAACCTCGCTAAACTTAGCCAGTAATATTGTTTCCAGATGCCGCAGCCTGCTTCTGCACAGTGCCCGTTTCCTACTCTCCGTAGTTCTTCGAGCTTCTGCAGCATCAGCGGAAAGACACGTCGAAACTTTCTGCATGCCTTCCTATTACTATAGTGTCCTGTTAGAGTGCCCACAACGATAGAAATATCCTTCCTGCATCCGAGAGTCTACGTTTCGTAACCGATTTCGATCCCATTTAGAACACGTCGTACTTTGACTCCATCTTTCTTGAGCTTGTTTGTATATACAAATTCTTTAAGTAGCCGATTACAGGTCGCATATGGCATACAAATCCCTGCTTTACCAGGAAAAATCTGCTTCGTCTTGACGCTCATC
>NW_016158874.1:56259-57207 GCF_001687245.7 Rhagoletis zephyria | reverse complement strand
TTTAAAATTCTTTATTTAAGAACTATATTTAGGAGGGTCGCCACTTGTTTAAAAAATAAATTTCCACGTAAATTGAAATTTTAGTTCGAAAATAATTTTTAAGAGGATTGCCGCCTGTTTTGAAAGTGTTATTTCGTTTAATTATACATAAGTTACANGCCCGAGTTTAAAGGGCTAAACTAAAATTATTTTAAGGGCTAAACTAAAATAATTTAAAATTCTTTATTTAAGAACTATATTTAGGAGGATCGCCACTTGTTTAAAAAATAAATTTCCACGTAAATTGGAATTTTAGTTCGAAAATAATTTTTAAGAGGGTTGCCGCCTGTTTTGAAAGTGTTATTTCGTTTAATTATACATAAGTTACATAAAATTTTAAAATCAAAAGAACGAGCGTTATGAAATCTTTGAATTGAACATTTGGTTTTTTTTTTTTGTTGAAAACATTAAGCTCAAATTATTTGATAAGTTAAATGGATAAGTCAAAAGATGGATATCAATCGAAATGGGTTTGAAAATAATTTATTTCTAAACTGTATTTAGGAGAGTTGCCATTGGCTTAAAAATACTAAATACAACTTAATCCATCACTTAATTGAAATATGTATAACCATGCCAGGCGAAAGATTTTAGTTTGAAAATACTTTTAGAGGGATTGCCACCTGTTTGAAANCTTATTTCTAAACTGTATTTAGGAGACTTGCCATTGGCTTAAAAATACTAAATTCAACTTAATCCATCAGTTAATTGAAATACGTGTAACCATGCCAGGCGAAAGATTTTAGTTTGAAAATACTTTTAGAGGGATTGCCACCTGTTTGAAAAGTCGAATTGGTTTTACTTATACGAAAGATACATACATATATGAAATATCGAAATATTAGTGTCAAACGAAAGAGTTTTAAGAAAACTCTATGCTGATGATATTTTTAATCGGAGTTGCCATCT
>NW_016158874.1:42686-56234 GCF_001687245.7 Rhagoletis zephyria | reverse complement strand
ATGCCAGGCGAAAGATTTTAGTTTGAAAATACTTTTAGAGGGATTGCCACCTGTTTGAAAAGTCGAATTGGTTTTACTTATACGAAAGATACATACATATATGAAATATCGAAATATTAGTGTCAAACGAAAGAGTTTTAAGAAAACTCTATGCTGATGATATCTTTAATCGGAGTTGCCATCTATTTTTTGTTTCGAAGGTCATCACATCTGCACCGTTATTTCGAATTTCCCAAATGAGAAGTCAAATTAAAGAACAGGAATTCTACATAGATGTGGACAGGTTTTATTTTTTGAAGCTACAGGGCGAACTGAAATTTGATCAAATGAAAACTCACACCATGCGAGACCTCTCATCAATGAGAAATGGTTTAGGTTAATCATTTGGAATATTTTTAGAGGTTTTTGAATAGGGTTTCACCTATTTAAAAAATTTAATTAAATGTTGGCGTTTTGACGCCATGCGGATTCACTTGTTAGATTTATTAGGTGACCCTGATAATTTCATCCCAGTTAATCCACTAGTTACCCCAGTACATATTCAACCAGAATAATATTTTTTATTCGTAGAGTATAAAACAAATTCGAATAGTTGCGAAAATCTAATTTATGTATCTATATCTATAATATTTGAAAGGAAATTTGACTTAGGCTTTGACCTAAAAAAAGGGGATTTTCGCCCAGCTGCAGCCCCTACACCATTTCAATTAAATATTTCATTGTAAAAACAAGAGCTAAACAATCGATGNGGATTTTTGCCCAGCTGCAGCCCCTACACCATTTCAATTAAATATTTCATTGTAAAAATAAGAGCTAAACAATCGATGCACATTTAAATAGTTCAAGTGGTGTAAATATTTATATTCCTGGAATATCAATAAAATCACCAGACCTTCACGCGACCAACACGTTGAGGCTCTTCAATTGGTTTTTTGTTGCTTTTTGCTATAAATGATATTTTTAATACTTATGCATTTATGTATGTATGTAGAATAGGGCGGGTCAATTTTTATGGGAGATTTTTTCGACGATGAGCGTATAAGAAGGATACGTGCAATTTCTAGCAAATTCGCCGAAAAAACCCATGGGTATAAAATCAATTTGGAGTTTGCCAAGAAGAGATGTGCATACATTTTATAAAAAAAACATGCTATGTATCAGGGGTTTTTTGGGATGTGGAATCCATTTCTGCACTTATCTTTTTCTTTTCCATCAGTGGAAGCAACAGTGAAAATTTTCACATTTTCTTCAAAACCTATTTTCGCAATTTGTAAAACTCCAAATTGATTTTAGAGTCATGGTTTCTTCGGCTAATTTGCTTAGAATGACATGCTATACGCGCATAGTCGAAAAGAATGACCCGCCCTAATGCAGGTACATAGATACACATACATATGCACGAGAACATACATTAGACTGGTAGCACCTTGCAAGCGAACAAAAAAAGGTCGCCTTACACCCACCGAAGCCCAATGTATTTTTCCAAGACAATTTCGGGAAAAATGTATTTTTTTGCCGAACCGTGTATACACTTTTTAAAATTTTCTGCACAACTACCTATGTAAAATTTTTTTAACAGTCCTTATACTGGAATAATCAAAAAACTTCCTTAGCAAGATTTTAATGATTTTAGGTGAGGCTTAATTTATTGGCATTAGGGTGGTACGCTAGGCTGATAAAAATTGAGATCTGCTGGGTAAGCACTAGAAAGGAGTATTTGAGCTCAATGTATTTTGGAACCAAAAAAATAAATTGCCTCCTCGAGACAAGAACATTGATAGGATTGAGGATATGACGAAAAATATAAAAAAACCGACCTCTACGTTCAGCCAAAAATTGTTTATCCGAAATTGCCTTGCAAAAATACTTTGCACTTAGAGGTGTATGACGAACTATTTATTTCTGGTACGGACTAATGTATATACATATGTATGTATGTATGTGTATTCATGTACATATTTATGTGGTGTTCGCACGATCAACACGGCTTGTTATCGTAATTGCTAAAGCACCTTTGCTGTTGTAATAAATGCTTGATTGAATGCAGTTTTTCATTTGCTTTGCTCAAAGGTGATTTTCTCTTGATTTGGAGCAATGTTGTTGTTGACAGTGACATTGATAATATTGAGACTGTTGAGTGACTTGAATGATTTCAAGTGTAAATGCGATCAGACAGCAGCATGTAGCCTTTGCAATAGCAACTTTGTGCGCTGACTATTCTGTATTGATTTGTGTTTTGATTATCGTTCGTTTGTAAGATTTCACAAGAATCATCGAACTCCAGATGAGTGAAATGTCGATTATGCGTGACTGTGTGTAATGCCAGCGATGCCGCTTACTCGCTCGCTATATGCTTTTGACGGTGAAGTTTCGATTCGGTTGATGTTGATGATGACGAAGATTTGGACAGATTTGATATGTGCATTTGACATTATCGAGAGGTACTTGTAGCAGACGCACAATCACTTCACAAATGTACCTTTTATTTATTTTTATTTATTTATTTATTTATTTGTCTACAGAACTCTTTCTTACAGACTATTGAAATGAAATGAAAGTTTTAAATTGTATCAAATAGGACTTAGTTAAATACACAAAAAAGATCGAGCTTAAATTGTATAATATTTACACTAAAATCAAGAGCACCACAGTAGCTATTGTATAATCGAGCACATCGTACGAGAGGTTCATTAAATGCATAATTAGTCTTATTGTTTGACTGAGTAAATAAGCGATTAGTCCTTAAATTATGAGGAGAAATATGACTCTGAAACAGATCAGATAGCTCACAGCAGTTGATATTGCCGTTGATGATGTTATATACCAAAATTAATGAGAAATATGCCCTTCTATCGCATAGGGATTGCAGCCCAAGTAATTTGCGGCGCCCTATGTAGTGTATATGGTCAATTGGCCAGTCGATCTTATAGAAAACCATTTTTGTAAAAACCTTTTGAACTTTTTCAATTTTATTTGCGTGAACCTCATAGTAAGGATTCCATACTAGGGAGCAGTATTCAAGCCGAGATCTGACTAAGGCAACGTAAAGCGACTTCAGAGTTTGAGGGTCTTTAAAATCAGAGGAATTTCTTCTGATGAAACCAATCATTGCGAATGCTTTAGACACAATGTAGTCAATATATCGTGTGAATGAAAGCTTGGTGTCGAAAACAACGCCAAGATCTTTCATCTTGTAGCTACGGCGTATAATACAATTGTTCAAATTGTAACCATAATCAATGAAATTTGGCTTTCTAGTGTAAGTTACAGTGAAACATTTTTTAACATTCAGAAAAAGATTATTTATAGAGAACCATTGTTCGATCTTGCGATGCAACTTTACGCTATCTGATAAGCTGCGCAGCTCTAGCAGAAGTTTTACGTCGTCTGCAAACATCAGACAATTGGCGAACTCAGTGTAAATTACATTTATTATTTGGTTAGTAGCTAAGAGGAGGTTAGAGCAGGTCGAACGCCCGGGGACGAAACCATGTTGGCATCTACAATAAATGAATGAATGAATGTATGTATGTACATTAGACTTCATCACTCCCTCATCACTATCGGTACTGTGCTTCCATTGGAGTTATAAAATCTATAATATTTTAAGACTTGCACCAAAATATAAAAATTTACGTGAGCTGAACCGATTTGAAAATACCTCCAAAAATTGAGTTTTTTATGAATAAAAATAGCTTCTTAAGGAATTTTTTGGAAAAAAATCCCCTCAGATGACAAAACAGTTTAAGTTTAAAAGATCTGAATACAAATATTCAAAAAAAACTTCAACGGAATCGTAATAATGAGATTTTTGATGCTGTTTTTTAACTTTTTTCACAGATTGGTATAAGAAAAACTATTCCGATTTGAAATTATGAGGTATCATTGGAAAGATATTTTCTCACCCTTTTTATTTCTTTGCAAATAAACACATTCAAAGAATGAAAGAGCAATATAGGATGGACGAGCGTCATTTCAAGTTGAAGTGTTGGTATTTGAAAAAAAATATATGCGACATGAATGAGTTTTCTTTGCATAGAAATAAAAATAGTGGGAAAATACCTTTCCACTGATAGACATAAGTCTAAATCGGAATAATTCTGACCCAGGTTTTCTTAAACCACTCCTTGAGAAAGTTAAAAAAAAAAACNAAAGATGGAGAAATTTTCAAAACGTTTCAGCTCGCATAAATTTTAATTTTTTTCACAAATATTTTAGNATTTTAAATATTTCAAAAAGTTCTTTAAGAAACTATTTTTATTCATAAAAAAATCCATTTTTGGAGAAATTTTCAAAACGTTTCAGCTCGCATAAATTTTAATTTTTTTCACAAATATTTTAGTGAACGTCTTCAAATATAATAAATTTTGTAATCCCGGCGGAAAGCCACTACTGTTTTTGGTGATGCAGTCTAGTGTATCTACATGGATATCTGTGTATAATTAGGGTGGTTCAGAAAAAAATAAAATCAGAATTTTAATGTTCTCACTCCTTAGTATTGCTCAAAACCAAAAAAATTTACCCCTCTTTTATTTTTGAGACCGAACAACATTTAGAGGTCATTGAAAGCATTCAAAGTTTTCCAGGTATTTTATATGAAAAAAAAAAATCGTAGAAATTATCTAGAGCTCTTGAAAACCAATATTTCTCGATTTTTTTAATATCATTTATTATGTAGGTATTAAAAAATGGTAAATTAAACTATTGGGTATTATTATTGAAAGTCAAATGAGAAATAGATCGAGAAATATTGAAATTTTTCATCTCTATACATTTCTACGAAAAGTTGTTTTTTACCCGTATAAAATACATGGAAAACTTTGAGCACATTGACCGACTTTGACTGCATAAAAATATTTAAAAAAAAAAAATCGAATTGAAAAAAACAAGGGTATATTTTTTGCGATATAGAGCAATTTTAGGGGTGGAGAGCTTTAAAATTCGGACTTTACTTTTCGACATGCATTTTTCAACCACCCTAATGTATTTGTATTTGCATGGCATATACATATACTGCGACTCTGCCATGTAGCCAGTATATGATTGGACGAGTTCTTGGACTTAAATTAGAATCAAAAGCACGAGTATATGAATAACTTATTTTTGAGCGCTAAAAATCTCTCAATACTTAATCCCCAAATATTTCTAGTTCAATTTAAATAATTTCCTCGCTACTCTTAGGCAATGCAGCACAGTTTGCTTCCCTTTTTTTGGGGCAAAATGAACATCAAAGCGCTTTAGTGCCAAAGGATTGATTAAGCTAATTCATCGGCAAAACGTCTTCAATGAAGCGTAAGCGACTCTCCAAAAAATAAAAACATAAAGCTGAAATAGCATTTGTACCTACTCGTCTGAGTGAGGTCTATATCTGTTTTCGACATAATTACCAAACACAAAATGAAAAGCCGAAACTGTTTAGGTTCTCTATGTACGAGTAGCTTCATGAAAGTTGCAACAGGCCAGCAATATTGCTTGTAACTTTTGCTCTAATGCGAATCAAAAATGCATCAAAGATGAGCAAATGCTCATAGCTCATTGTTGCTATGAAAGTGAAGGTGTGTTTATAGAAACCTGAGTGCGTGTTTGTTTGTATGTATGTACATACATATGTATTTCGCTTAACTTTGATGAAGCTCCACAGCGAATGGGTGCACGGGTATGTTTCAGCAAGATTGGCAAATCTGTTTGATACAAAATTGAGGCTGTTGGTAGCTGTGAATTCTGTTTACTCTCATGTCTCAAATCGGTTGTGTAAAGCTGACAAGAACATGCATGTATGTATATACATACATATGTGCAGTTGGTTGAAATAGACAACAATCATTGATTTGATCTATACAAATTAATTAAAAAGACTTATTGTATCTGGTGTAAGCAAAAACGTATACTATGATACGCAAAACCTCAGCTTCTGGAGCTTTTCATAAGACTCATATCAAAATGCATAGAGTTTGTAATACGATACCGAGAGTTCGGCTCCAACGGATAAATTGGCAGAAATCTATTTAATTTTTTATCGGCTATGGAAACTCAAGCTTGCTGTGGAAAAATGTCAACATAGTTTTATGGAGCTCTATGATCTCAGTTCATTAAACAGACGTGCTTTTAACAGAGTCCAAAGCACTAAATAGGAATTTACAAGTCAGAAATCAAGAAGGCCTAATCATGATTTGGAGATGGGGAATAGAGTTAACGCGTTGTGAGACCTGCTGTATAATCGTCGCCATGCTTGGGCAATAAACTCTTTGAAATGTTTCAATATAACGCGACCCGACGACATTCTACCTGCACAGGTACAAAACACTAAGAAGGTTTTGAGTCATTGGCTGAGTCTTATCCATGCCAGTTGCTTTGTGTGGGGTTATATCCGCCAGAGTGGTCAACATGACGCTTATACTGCAGGCTGGTAAGAGTTTTCAACTCGTCAAATTTCTAGTTAAGCTTGGGATCGCAACTGACTTAACCTGGAAATAAGTGTTTACCTGACGAATAGTGTGGAAGGTGCCCCTTTCTATAAAAAAATACCTTGTTCTTTAAAATTACTTTTAAAAATAGAGAGTTTTCAATTTTTTTTTTTATTTGGGATGAAAATTGTAGGCACTGCACTTTATAACAAGTAAGAGCAGCGCTGTTTTTGGCTATGCCGAAGCCTTCATACCTTTCATGAGGACCTGAAAATTTTACTTTAACAGATTTATATATTCAAAGCAGGCATAGATAGAGAAGATACCTATATAAAAAATCATATCTAAATAATCAGAAGTATGGAAGATATATGTACCTTATATAGCACCAATCTAAGTGATTTTCACTGCTGTGTGATCGGAATGTAAACCGGTAACACAATTTAATAGGTTTAGCTTCCCACATAAAGGCACAAGAACCTTCTCGGCCTCTGAGACATCCAGAGCCACCCCCTCATGGCAAGCATGTAATGCCCCGGCATCCAGATTAATGCAACGACATGCCTATCAGCTAAATCCATAACTTACTCTCTGCATCTTTTATTATGCTGGATGTGATGCTAACAGAGCCGAGTGCTTTAATCGCTGGCTGGCCTCTGTGATGACGGTAGTCGAATAAACTATTCGATTTGAAGGTCAGTTGAAAAAATTCCCGCCCCTACGCCACAATCCATTTTTGAGCAGTTCGCGAAAATAGATATTTACTTCAAAGCGTTCAGTAAAAATCGCCTCCTTCCACTCCTTCCTTAGTGGAAACATCGTGCCGAAATTTATTTTTTTTTGAAGAGAAGCGAAGGACAGATGTGGTCAGATTTTTCACGTAAAAGCTTGGGTCGTTGAAAGAGAACAAGATACGTCCATGTCCGTACGTACGTTCTTTTCACAGTCTAAGTTCCTTCAACCCCTTAGGGCACTCTGTGAAGCACTTACACTTCCTACCACCTGTAACCCACAGAGCCAGGTGGAAAAATACAAAGTACTTCAAATATAAAACGAGCTCTTAAATTTACGAACGGTTTCATAATCTCGTCAGCTGACCAAGTTAAAAAGAATTCAGGTCAATCAAATCTTTTATATTTTTTTGATTATTTTAATTTTTTTTTTCTTCCAAAAACTTTTGTCGAAAGCAAATACATCTCCATCAAATTAATCGAAATCAACAGCAATGCAGACACTTCAAATATTGCTGATCACATGATCTGTCATATCCGCTTCCAACAACAAAAGCAACAACAAAAGCAACAACAAGCACGGCAACATACAAACGTGGAAAACAAATAAAAAATTTAAATTGAAAAACGTGGAAGAAAAAACCATATGGACAAAAAGAAAGAATCAAATCGAAACATACTCAAAATGACTGACTTGAAGTTTGTTTTTTCTAAATTTTGATTGATTAAAGAAATGATTTTTGATTTTTGCGTGCATTGCGTCGGACTGTCATTTCAGTTTCGGCTTTTAATACTCAATATCGGTACATATGTATGTACGTACGAATTGGAGAAGGAAATCGTGATGCGCGTGTATGTAAATCTGATGATTTCCCTATGATTTCTTTGTTTTATTTTCCTTTTTNATTTTCTAAATTTTGATTGATTAAAGAAATGATTTTTGATTTTTGCGTGCATTGCGTCGGACTGTCATTTCAGTTTCGGCTTTTAACACTCAATATAGGTACATATGTATGTACGTACGAATTGGAGAAGGAAATCGTGATGCGCGTGTATGTAAATCTGATGATTTCCCTATGATTTCTTTGTTTTATTTTCCTTTTTTTTTGGAATTTTTTTCACTGTTGCTGAGCAGCAGGCAAAGCCGAATGAATGACTTTTCACTTTACGTTTGAATACTTTGAAATGCCAATGCTCGCTACAATTTAATGCTGCATGAGCATAAGCTGTGATTGACAGTTGATTGTCGAGTATTTTGAGTGAGTTGTTTGATTTTGAAATGTATTAAAGTAAACAGTAAATATTTTCAAATGCCTTAAGTGCTGTATGACCATATCGAGCCTTAATCGCCAAAAAAAGCGTAAGTGGCTTTTATTCAAAATTTTATTTTTGATGCTCTAGGAACATGTCTGCAGCAAAAAAAAAATATTGAAAACAAAATGTCGCTTACGTCGCTTTTTGGCGGCTAGGTCCCGATATGTATTTATGTATTTTTGTGAAAACATGCTTATTATACGCGCTTGCTCGTGAGGAAAAATAAATTTCTACATAAGTGTGTATGTACATATGTATGTATGTAAATACGGATATTTACTCGTTTCATAATTATGTTTATCTTTTTCTCTTAAAAATATCAACTGTCATCATTGTATTATTTTGTTACCAAATCGAAAATCTCATCGATTTTTTCTTTCACAACCAAATATGTCACCACTGCATTAGATGTACATATGCATGTATGTATGTAGCAGTCATCACGTGCCTTGTTACATTGCGTGTGATTATGCAGAGCATGATTAGCAAAAAGTTGTCATTGTACGCTTACTTGTAGTCGCTCTTTCGTGCTGCAACACCGATGCATGTTTATTGTGCACAGCTATCAACAATTCGTCGATAAACATCCACTTGGCATTTTAGTTTTGTGAAGTTTGCTATGTAGGCCGGCAGCCTTACAGTCCACAATCCGTTGTCACTAGCGATCGCTGCCTATGCTGTATGCGGTGAAAGGGTTTGCTGCATACTTGCTTAGACAGTTACAGTGGTGTGCATAAAAGTGGAGCATCAGATAATTTTTACATGTAAAAATTTCAGCACTGAGGAAAAATAGCAGGAGGCTCTTCAGTCAAGCCAAGCGAACAGGTCTTTGGCAACGCTACAAAGACGCACTCAAAGTTTTCTAGAAGGCCATAAAGAGGGGCGAAACACGAATGGAAAATTCTGTCGAAATCCTATTCAAGTATGAACTCTATCCTGAAGCGTAACGGTTAAGTATTTTGTAAGTTTGAGCATTAAGTAAATTTAAGTATTGAAAAAAATAACTGGCCTCTGTAATAAAGAGCTTCGTTGATTGCTGTTAGTTCAGCTTGAAAAACGCTCCAGAGATCTGGTGGACAAAAACTGAGGTTATGTGAGAGTTTCTACGAGTAAATCCCACCTCTTGTCTTCGGTACCAACTTCNGATGCTTTAAGTGCTCTATGACCATATCGAGCCTTAATCGCCAAAAAAGCGTAAGTGGCTTTTATTCAAAATTTTATTTTTGATGCTCTAGGAACATTTCTGCAGCAAAAAAAAAAATATTGAAAACAAAATGTCGCTTACGTCGCTTTTTGGCGGCTAGGTCCCGATATGTATTTATGTATTTTTGTGAAAACATGCTTATTATACGCGCTTGCTCGTGAGGAAAAATAAATTTCTACATAAGTGTGTATGTACATATGTATGTATGTAAATACGGATATTTACTCGTTTCATAATTATGTTTATCTTTTTCTCTTAAAAATATCAACTGTCATCATTGTATTATTTTGTTACCAAATCGAAAATCTCATCGATTTTTTCTTTCACAACCAAATATGTCACCACTGCATTAGATGTACATATGCATGTATGTATGTATGTAGCAGTCATCACGTGCTTTGTTACATTGCGTGTGATTATGCAGAGCATGATTAGCAAAAAGTTGTCATTGTACGCTTACTTGTAGTCGCTCTTTCGTGCTGCAACACCGATGCATGTTTATTGTGCACAGCTATCAACAATTCGTCGATAAACATCCACTTGGCATTTTAGTTTTGTGAAGTTTGCTATGTAGGCCGGCAGCCTTACAGTCCACAATCCGTTGTCACTAGCGATCGCTGCCTATGCTGTATGCGGTGAAAGGGTTTGCTGCATACTTGCTTAGACAGTTACAGTGGTGTGCATAAAAGTGGAGCATCAGATAATTTTTACATGTAAAAATTTCAGCACTGAGGAAAAATAGCAGGAGGCTCTTCAGTCAAGCCAAGCGAACAGGTCTTTGGCAACGCTACAAAGACGCACTCAAAGTTTTCTAGAAGGCCATAAAGAGGGGCGAAACACGAATGGAAAATTCTGTCGAAATCCTATTCAAGTATGAACTCTATCCTGAAGCGTAACGGTTAAGTATTTTGTAAGTTTGAGCATTAAGTAAATTTAAGTATTGAAAAAAATAACTGGCCTATGTAATAAAGAGCTTCGTTGATTGCTGTTAGTTCAGCTTGAAAAACGCTCCAGAGATCTGGTGGACAAAAACTGAGGTTATGTGAGAGTTTCTACGAGTAAATCCCACCTCTTGTCTTCGGTACCAACTTCAGTGTAGATGGCTGCAGAATCAGAGACGATATCAAGACTAAGTCCCCCTTTTTTCAAATAATTCCTCTAGACTAGGCGCCTAAAGCTCGCTGAAAGATCTTTCTAGAGTATCCGAACTTCGTACCACTCCATTTGTTCAAATTTAGAAAGAGAAGCAAGGTTTCTAGGTCTGTTGTCAGCATTGAGGGTAAATCGTGAGTAATCGTCACGTAGGTTTATAAAGTACCTTGGTTAGTTAGTTTTTTTTCATTATAGATTTATCCACGGACAGCCAATAAACTGTGATACCGTAGAACAGACGTCGCCTAAGCAAATTCTTTTCAAGAAGATTGATCACTCATTGTAGACTTTCATGGGGTGTCTGTGAATGTTGTTTTTTTTGTTGTAGCAGCATACAAATTCAAACAGTTTTTGGGAAAAACGATGCTCGACTGACAGTCCTTGGCCAGATATAAATGTGGGCCGTCCCGGTTACGTAGACCCGACTGTCGTGGGAACGACTTTCATTGGGCCTGTAAATTAACTTAATCCTCCACCTATCTACGCTATAGGCTCACTACACAATTTGCGTGCTCCTGAAGATTAGTCTATAAGTCGCCAGTCTTAAAGCTTTCCGTGCTCGCGGACATCCGTCTACAAGTCATCATTCCTACTCTTTCCGGTGCCGCAATCTTAAAGCGTTCTGAAACCCGCCGAACTTGTCGATGTAATTTTCCTCTGCCAAAGAGCTGCTCAAGCTCCGCTTTCTACAAGCGAGTTATTTATCATCGTTCTCGTTGAGCCCAACTAACGGCAGGCTCTTAAACTGCGGCGTTTCGACTGGGTCGGACCAANTGTAGCAGTCATCACGTGCTTTGTTACATTGCGTGTGATTATGCAGAGCATGATTAGCAAAAAGTTGTCATTGTACGCTTACTTGTAGTCGCTCTTTCGTGCTGCAACACCGGTGCATGTTTATTGTGCACAGCTATCAACAATTCGTCGATAAACATCCACTTGGCATCTTAGTTTTGTGAAGTTTGCTATTTATGTAGGCCGGCAGCCTTACAGTCCACAATCCGTTGTCACTAGCGATCGCTGCCTATGCTGTATGCGGTGAAAGGGTTTGCTGCATACTTGCTTAGACAGTTACAGTGGTGTGCATAAAAGTGGAGCATCAGATAATTTTTACATGTAAAAATTTCAGCACTGAGGAAAAATAGCAGGAGGCTCTTCAGTCAAGCCAAGCGAACAGGTCTTTGGCAACGCTACAAAGACGCACTCAAAGTTTTCTAGAAGGCCATAAAGAGGGGCGAAACACGAATGGAAAATTCTGTCGAAATCCTATTCAAGTATGAACTCTATCCTGAAGCGTAACGGTTAAGTATTTTGTAAGTTTGAGCATTAAGTAAATTTAAGTATTGAAAAAAATAACTGGCCTATGTAATAAAGAGCTTCGTTGATTGCTGTTAGTTCAGCTTGAAAAACGCTCCAGAGATCTGGTGGACAAAAACTGAGGTTATGTGAGAGTTTCTACGAGTAAATCCCACCTCTTGTCTTCGGTACCAACTTCAGTGTAGATGGCTGCAGAATCAGAGACGATATCAAGACTAAGTCCCCCTTTTTTCAAATAATTCCTCTAGACTAGGCGCCTAAAGCTCGCTGAAAGATCTTTCTAGAGTATCCGAACTTCGTACCACTCCATTTGTTCAAATTTAGAAAGAGAAGCAAGGTTTCTAGGTCTGTTGTCAGCATTGAGGGTAAATCGTGAGTAATCGTCACGTAGGTTTATAAAGTACCTTGGTTAGTTAGTTTTTTTTTCATTATAGATTTATCCACGGACAGCCAATAAACTGTGATGCCGTAGAACAGACGTCGCCTAAGCAAATTCTTTTCAAGAAGATTGATCACTCATTGTAGACTTTCATGGGGTGTCTGTGAATGTTGTTTTTTTTGTTGGAGCAGCATAGAAATTCAAACAGTTTTTGGAAAAAATGATGCTCGACTGACAGTCCTTGGCCAGATATAAATGTGGGCCGTCCCGGTTACGTAGACCCGACTGTCGTGGGAACGACTTTCATTGGGCCTGTAAATTAACTTAATCCTCCACCTATCTACGCTATAGGCTCACTACACAATTTGCGTGCTCCTGAAGATTAGTCTATAAGTCGCCAGTCTTAAAGCTTTCCGTGCTCGCGGACATCCGTCTACAAGTCATCATTCCTACTCTTTCCGGTGCCGCAATCTTAAAGCGTTCTGAAACCCGCCGAACTTGTCGATGTAATTTTCCTCTGCCAAAGAGCTGCTCAAGCTCCGCTTTCTACAAGCGAGTTATTTATCATCGTTCTCGTTGAGCCCAACTAACGGCAGGCTCTTAAACTGCGGCGTTTCGACTGGGTCGGACCAAAGGAAGAGGAATGTTAGTTAAGTTGGGTTGAGTGAGCATCTTAACCTTTAGATGCCGTTTAGTGTGAATAGTTACTGGCTACAGTATTCAGACCGTAATTGTGCTAGAGTAACATATGTCTCTCTTGACAGCTGAAGTTCTTACTCTGATATAGGTGGGAATTGAACTCCCANAAAACTGCGGCGTTTCGACTGGGTCGGACCAAAGGAAGAGGAATGTTAGTTAAGTTGGGTTGAGTGTGCATCTTAACCTTTAGATGCCATTTAGTGTGAATATTTACTGGCTACAGTATCCAGACCGTAATTGTGCCAGAGTAACATATGTCTCTCTTGACAGCTGAAGTTCTTACTCTGATATAGGTGGGAATTGAACTCCCATAATGACATTCGAGTTATGGGAGTTAGTAAAACTAGTGAT
>NW_016158874.1:38645-42265 GCF_001687245.7 Rhagoletis zephyria | reverse complement strand
GATGCTCGACTGACAGTCCTTGGCCAGATATAAATGTGGGCCGTCCCGGTTACGTAGACCCGACTGTCGTGGGAACGACTTTCATTGGGCCTGTAAATTAACTTAATCCTCGACCTATCTACGCTATAGGCTTACTACACAATTTGCGTGCTCCTGAAGATCAGTCTACAAGTCGCCAGTCTTAAAGCTTTCCGTGCTCGCGGACATCCGTCTACAAGTCATCATTCCTACTCTTTCCGGTGCCGCAATCTTAAAGCGTTCTGAAACCCGCCGAACTTGTCGATGTAATTTTCCTCTGCCAAAGAGCTGCTCAAGCTCCGCTTTCTACAAACGAGTTATTTATCATCGTTCTCGTTGAGCCCAACTAACGGCAGGCTCTAAAACTGCGGCGTTTCGACTGGGTCGGACCAAAGGAAGAGGAATGTTAGTTAAGTTGGGTTGAGTGTGCATCTTAACCTTTAGATGCCATTTAGTGTGAATATTTACTGGCTACAGTATCCAGACCGTAATTGTGCCAGAGTAACATATGTCTCTCTTGACAGCTGAAGTTCTTACTCTGATATAGGTGGGAATTGAACTCCCATAATGACATTCGAGTTATGGGAGTTAGTAAAACTAGTGATGATCTCCCGCCGAATGTAGTTGTTTGCCCATCTATGCAAAGTCGTGTCCAGTAATCAACGTACGTGTTCTGGACCTTGTCCTTCAGTTTGTAGACGTATCTGGGTGGAATATTCCGCTTCGAGCAAGTGCCTGTTCGGGTACTCACGTCCTTAGCAAGCGATAAGGAGCTTANTAAAACTAGTGATTGTAGTAGTGTAGTTGTTTGCCCATCTATACAAAGTCGTGTCCAGTAATCGACGTACGTGTTCTGGACCTCGTCCTTCAGTTTGTAGACGTATCTGGGTGGAATATTCCGCTTTGAGCAAGTGCCTGTTCGGGTACTCACGTCCTTAGCAAGCGATAAGGAGCTTAATTAACACGATGTTGCGCCCTCTTACTGGGAGCATCTGGGCTCCACTATGAAGGTGATGTTCTGGCGACCTCAGAACGCATCTTGTAGCCATCCACAGTGCTGTGTCGTGGCAAATATGAAGCTTGGTCCTCTGCATCCTGCTTGTCCTCGACGGTTATAAGCGCTGAGAAAGAGGGCAGGTTATCAAAGTTTATTCCTAGAATTTTCGGTGAATTCCCAGCTGCAGTCGGACCTCATTCGTCCAGATGTTTCTATCCTTTCTCGTGGAGTTAGATGTTTGCTATTCGTAACAAGGAGCAGTTTGCGTATCCTAAATTACCAATTTGGGTCCTTGTTTTTAAATTAAACAAAATGTTTACTGTTTTATCCTAAGCGGTCTCTCTTTGAAGACACCCAGCAGGATTTTAATATCTAGTCGAAGGTGGAGAACTTTTGCCAATAGGTCTTTAAATATACATATGCCCTTTGCCGCTTACTCCAAGCCAGACGCCCCCTGCAGCTTGAAGTTCCGGTTGATGCTGCGAAATCCAGCGCATCTTCAAGGCTAAACATGGTGTGGATACTGTATTCGACACGTGGGTGCTCACATTACCCAGAGTGGAAGTGGAAGAGTCCGTGCACTGAGTTCAAANGGTACCTAAAAGGGCCATACCAGGATATTTAGCTATCGCTTCGGCAAAAAGAGCTTACATAGATCTTCTGAATAAAGACAAAATCAGGCAACTCAAAGAGTACCTTGCCGGTCATAAGCAGCTGCGCTCTCACGGCCGCACCTAATGAAGTCTTTAGTTAATAGAAAGTTCTTTGATCACCACTGAATTATCTAAGTCTCCTCCTCACATACGCAAGTAATCCTAAACTCTAAAATCTTTGCGCGATAGAATCGCGTGCAACATCCAGAATAGAAAAAAAAGCAAACATAACAAGCTTTCAACACACCTATCACTCAGACAAAAATCTGCCATCCATCGACTAGTTGTTAGGTTGCATGCAAGTGCCGATGATTCTCAAGCGAGATTTTAATTACAACTCTGCGTTCGACTTGCAATTATTTACATAAACACGATCACAATTCATGGCAACAGCAACAATGCATCATCATGTAGATGTCGAAGATGCACACACAGTGTACAGTGTTGTATTCCAATGCGTGCATACTACGTGCCACGTTTGTGAACAGTCATAGCCAAATAAACCAATATAAATAGCTACTGCTCTACAAAAGCAACAATCGCACAGCAAGCACGTTGAAACTGATCAGCGATCACAATCAACTCAACACCACACGATTGTATAGTACCTACAGTTGGGATGCTGCTGTTGTTTGTTGTTGTTGTTGCCGCTACTCCTGCCATACCTAACAGCTCTCTACGCGCTACGTAACGCAATCGCTTAGTTGAGATCATTGCGCCATTAATACTCCACCCGACAGAGTGCACAGTGTGAATACGGACGAAGTCGTTGCTAGTCGATGACATGGTTACACGAAACAGCATGTGTTGCAAGCAAGCTGATGGCGAGTTACTAGCGCTGGTGCTGGTTTTGGTGCTGGCGGAACGATCACCAACTGGCGTGTACATTAATTTATTGAAATCATGTCGCAGAGTCGATATTGATACAAATCCATTTTCGATCGCGACACATAGGTATAGTTAGTGAGTATATGAGTAGATCTGTAATTGTAGTAAATCCAAGTGTGGTTGGACCATTAAGGCAGTTACTGACTATGTCTGTATGTATGTTCTCAGGGAGACTTTTAAAAGTCACGTAATAAGGGGGAGCATCAACAGAGTGTTCTGTAGTGGTTATCTACCCCTAAGCTTGATCGAATGAAAAATAACTAAATAAATGCTTCTTGAAAAGGAAGAACAGGGAGATAGCGTAGTAGTTCCGTATCAAGCTACAAACCTTAGGAGTAGGACAACGTGCGTGGTAAAGTTGATCACGACACGCATAAGAAGCTTCGAGCGGCAAGATTATAAAGGTTTCGCAGAATTTAACGAACAGGTCTTAGTATATGCGTTAAGTTTTGAGAAAATAAATTAAATTAAAAAAATATATTTACTTTTCTTTTTAAAGCAATAAATACTAATAAATAAAAGAAAATTAAATTTGAAAGAAGAAAAAAATTAAATTAAAACAGCTAAAATTAATAACAATATTTTTAAAAATTAAATAACATAAAACACCATAACTTTTAAACTACAAAATCTAAAAGTTAAATCAGAAAAGGAAAAAAATTTAATAAAAAAAAGAAAATATTACCTGAAAATTAAATAAAATAAAATAAAAAATATTTTCATTTTTAAAACAAAATTAATTAAAAATTAAAAGATAATTAAACTAAGACAGAGTCAAAAAATAAAATTTAAAATTAAATAAAACAAATATATTTTTCTTGTTAAACCAACACAACAAAAACAAATTCACAAAGAGAAACAAATTTATTAAACAAAAAGAAAACCAAATAAAATAAGATAACAAAAATTAAATGAAATAAACCAGATATATTTTTCTTTTTAAACCAACAAAATATAAAAATTAAAGGAAAATGTAATCAACAAAATGAAAAACAAGTCAATAAAGAAAACAAAAGTAAGATAACATAAGTATTTCTAAAACTTAAATGAAGTTAAACAAAATA
>NW_016158874.1:1474-38268 GCF_001687245.7 Rhagoletis zephyria | reverse complement strand
TGCATCATCATGTAGATGTCGAAGATGCACACACAGTGTACAGTGTTGTATTCCAATGCGTGCATACTACGTGCCACGTTTGTGAACAGTCATAGCCAAATAAACCAATATAAATAGCTACTGCTCTACAAAAGCAACAATCGCACAGCAAGCACGTTGAAACTGATCAGCGATCACAATCAACTCAACACCACACGATTGTATAGTACTTACAGTTGGGATGCTGCTGTTGTTTGTTGTTGTTGCCGCTACTCCTGCCATACCTAACAGCTCTCTACGCGCTACGTAACGCAATCGCTTAGTTGAGATCATTGCGCCATTAATACTCCACCCGACAGAGTGCACAGTGTGAATACGGACGAAGTCGTTGCTAGTCGATGACATGGTTACACGAAACAGCATGTGTTGCAAGCAAGCTGATGGCGAGTTACTAGCCCTGGTGCTGGTTTTGGTGCTGGCGGAACGATCACCAACTGGCGTGTACATTAATTTATTGAAATCATGTCGCAGAGTCGATATTGATACAAATCCATTTTCGATCGCGACACATAGGCACAGATATTTTTTGCGTATACATAGGTATAGTTAGTGAGTATATGAGTAGATCTGTAATTGTAGTAAATCCAAGTGTGGTTGGACCATTAAGGCAGTTACTGACTATGTCTGTATGTATGTTCTCAGGGAGACTTTTAAAAGTCACGTAATAAGGGGGAGCATCAACAGAGTGTTCTGTAGTGGTTATCTACCCCTAAGCTTGATCGAATGAAAAATAACTAAATAAATGCTTCTTGAAAAGGAAGAACAGGGAGATAGCGTAGTAGTTCCGTATCAAGCTACAAACCTTAGGAGTAGGACAACGTGCGTGGTAAAGTTGATCACGACACGCATAAGAAGCTTCGAGCGGCAAGATTATAAAGGTTTCGCAGAATTTAACGAACAGGTCTTATTATATGCGTTAAGTTTAGAGAAAGTAAATTAAATTAAAAAAATATATTTACTTTTCTTTTTAAAGCAATAAATACTAATAAATAAAAGAAAATTAAATTTGAAAGAAGAAAAAAATTAAATTAAAACAGCTAAAATTAATAACAATATTTTTAAAAATTAAATAACATAAAACACCATAACTTTTAAACTACAAAATCTAAAAGTTAAATCAGAAAAGGAAAAAAATTTAATAAAAAAAATAAAATATTACCTGAAAATTAAATAAAATAAAATAAAAAATATTTTCATTTTTAAAACAAAATTAATTAAAAATTAAAATATAATTAAACTAAGACAGGTCAAAAAATAAAATTTAAAATTAAATAAAACAAATATATTTTTCTTGTTAAACCAACACAACAAAAACAAATTCACAAAGAGAAACAAATTTATTAAACAAAACGAAAACCAAATAAAATAAGATAACAAAAATTAAATGAAATAAACCAGATATATTTTTCTTTTTAAACCAACAAAATATAAAAATTAAAGGAAAATGTAATCAACAAAAGAAAAACAAGTCAATAAAGAAAACAAAAGTAAATAACATAAGTTTTTAAAACTTAAATGAAGTTAAACAAAATATTTTTTTATTTTTTAAACAATAATATCTAAAAATTTAAAGAAAATTAAATAAGTTCCTAAAAATTTAATGAAATTAAGAAAATATATTTTTCTTTTTAAAAGAATGGCATCTTAAAATTCAGGAAAAATCAAATTAAGAAACATAAAATAAGTGTTTAAAAATTATACGAAATTAATTTTTAGAAACTTATTTTATGTATTTTTGCCTTTTTAACTTAATTTTCCCTTATACATATATATATATTTTTTTTAATTTTTCTTTTGAAAACAATAAAATCTAAAAATTAAAAAGGAATGTTAATTAAAAAAGGGGAACAAAGTCCGGCGTCCGAGGACTCGAACTCTGATCTCTCAAATATCACGCCTGTACTTTGCTCTCTCGGCCATTGCGACTGTTGGAGTGACGCGAGCTAAATTATTACAACTGCTTTCTCGCAAGAAAACTTTTCATCACGAATGTAAGAGCTTTTTTCTAAGACTGCTAGAATAACAAAAGTCTTTCGTACTATCTTGCCATCTGTCTTTTATTTGTTTTACTCTTCAAATTATTTTCGAATTGCTGTTTTTATCCAGTGCTTTCCACCAGACCAGCGCTCCATAGGTTAAAAACGCTCGGATGACTGTGGTGTACGTACCGTGAATGATAGTGGTGACAGCGGTCGTTCCTCTATGTTGCGACTCCACGTATTTTTAGAGTCAAGGATAATCTGTAAGTACTTCTCCTCGGAGGAAAGGTTATAGGTGCTAACTACGAAAGCTAAACCACCACTTAATTTATGTACTTCTCCTATGAAGGTATGGCCGAATGATCTTCGTTATTATTAGCTGGTTAGAAAACGTTGATTTATTCACTCAACTCCCTCTCAAAAAAATTCACCGTACGCCTCATTAGCTTACTATTGCATGCGTACACAACACATACTCGTACGTGAGCTAAGCGCAAGAAATCTTCGTAGCCGTCAACGCGATCAATTTTGCGTCGCTGCATATTTACTAAAATGAGACTGACGAAGCATGCTTCTCTATGTCCATTGCTTGCCTACATAAACCAAGCTTACCAACACGGCACCAACCAATGAACTTGCCTTGATTGCTACCATTTAAGCAGCTACTGAAGTCAATTACAAAGAGGTTACATACTGATTTCGACGTACATATTTAACTTGGATGTGGTTTGCTTGGAAGTTGCGTGCATACATATGTATGTACATATGTATGTATGTACCGGGGTAAAAAGCTAAAAGTAAAATGCGCACGGAGTAGAGCTACTTTTCAAAGTTTCGCACAAAATGCTCAAATACTTTGTACATTNCAAGCTAAACCACCACTAAATTTACTTCTCCTATGAAGGTATGGCCGAATGATCTTCGTTATTATTAGCTGGTTAGAAAACGTTGATTTATTCACTCAACTCCCTCTCAAAAGAATTCACCGTACGCCTCATTAGCTTACTATTGCATGCGTACACAACACATACTCGTACGTGAGCTAAGCGCAAGAAATCTTCGTAGCCGTCAACGCGATCAATTTTGCGTCGCTGCATATTTACTAAAATGAGACTGACGAAGCATGCTTCTCTATGTCCATTGCTTGCCTACATAAACCAAGCTACCAACACGGCACCAACCAATGAACTTGCCTTGATTGCTACCATTTAAGCAGCTACTGAAGTCAATTACAAAGAGGTTACATACTGATTTCGAGGTACATATTTAACTTGGATGTGGTTTGCTTGGAAATTGCGTGTATACATATGTATGTATGTATGTATGTACCGGGGTAAAAAGCTAAAAGAAAAATGCGCACGGAGCAGAGCTACTTTTCAAAGTTTCGCACAAAATGCTCAAATACTTTGTACATTTCTATTCCGCAGTAATTATAAAGTCCGAACCTTTAAGTATCGGAAAATATTGTGCCCACAGGTAGGTTAGTATCGGTCCCTTTTAGCATTTGAAGTGATAAAAGCCGAAACCAGCATACTTCGGAGCCCTTTTCACTGAGAAGGCAGAGAGTTCGTTTCCAATAATGCATAGCAGAGAGGATATCACTTCACTCTGCGGGTATTCTTTTTCAGCTATGAATCTGACTCGTTCATGCCCTATATTGGACATAAAGGCGCTAGAGAGGCTGATAGATCTGCACTTAAGGAACGGGATCCTCAGGGAGTGCATTTGCTTGGATCAACATGGCTACTGCAAGGGCAGGTCTGTTGAAACGGCCCTTCAAACAGTCGTTGAGAGTCCTGTAATGTAATGTTTTTCCTGTGGCTAAAGTTAGCTCCCTAAATAAGCTAGAGGACGNACAAACAGTCGTTGAGAGTCCTGGGCAGACCTTTTCGCAGAAGGAATTTGCGATGGTTGCCTTCCTTGATAATGTTTTTCCTGTGGCTAAAGTTAGCTCCCTAAATAAGCTAGAGGACGGTGCCGGCATTGTCAGGTTTATTTGAGTAGGACAGCGCTTCCATCCGGAGATGTGTCAGTACGGCCACCCCGCAATACGGAGTTCTTTCACCGCAGATTTGATTCGTTGTCGTCACCGACCTGGTGGTGGCTCTGGAAAGAAGAGGCTGTCGATGTAGCATTGATAACAGAAGGAAAGTTACCGGAAACACTGTTTGAACTTATGCAAGGTTACCTGAACTTGGTTGAGAACTAGGCTTCTAGTTGCGGGATGGGTATAAACCGCAGTAAAACGGAGCTGGTTCTTTTTACTAGAAGGTACAAGATACCTAATTTTCGTCCTCCCTCAATGGGCGGTCTTCCTTTAAGGCTCTCTGAGAGGGTGAAGTGCTTGGGCTTGATTCTTTACACTAAGCTTTCCTGGAGGAACCCTAACCTAGAGGAAAGAGCACAGTAGCCACGTGTTGTTGCGCTGGGGTCTTTCACCGAAGCTAGTTCATTAGCCTTTTAAAAATACAGTTAAGCCAATTTTATTATATGGAGTACTCGTCTGGTGGCAAGCACTGGACAAGGCCTTCATCGACACGCAGCTGGAAAGGGTACAAAGAGCTTCCTCAAAAGGAATAAGTGGGACAATTCGAACCACCCTTACTCTGGCACTCAATGCCAATGCCACGTTATACTAAGTGCGGTGGGCTTTAAGTTCGCCTCGAGCTATGGGCACTCTAGTATTCTAAAAGGCTGCGGGTTCTTACCGACTCGGACAGACTACTGCACGCCGGTTCTGGCTCCGAAAGTATCTTTCACCACCCACACTCCAGCGTAAGAGGACTAGGAGGGGTGGGGTGGAATCGTGGTCCTGTAAACTTATTTTCGGATGAATCTAAGCTGAATGAGAAGGTCAGTGGAAGTGTCTTCTGCGAATAACTCTCCATCGACCTGTAATTTAGGTTAACAGATGCTGCAGTGATCTTCCAAGCACATCTGACCGCAATAAAAGAGGCTTCGGATTGGTTGCTCACTAGTGTAACACCTTTTAAGGACGTGAATATTACAGTCAAGCACCTTTCAAGATTCTTTGCTCCTTGACGGTGCCTTCGGGAACGATGAAGGAATATCTGACTTCCTTATCGACCGCATCGTATTACTTCGCTGGTAGGCTTATTTGGGTTCCAGGTCACACCGAAATCGCTGGAAACTGCATGGCAGATGAGCTGGTAAGACAGGGAACCGTTGAGGAATTAATTCCGGATAGAGGAGGTCTGGGAGCTCCCCTGACCTCGTGAGATCTGCTTGTGGAAAGATGGTCAGCTCACAGAGCTCTGGGCGAAGACCTTGGAATGTAAGATGGCAAAATCCTTCTGGACACGTGTAGACCGGGGCGGTGAGGGAAGCTCATAAGACCAAGTAAGCTACATCTCTCGCTGTTGGTGGGAGTNAGTCTGGGAGCTCCCCTGACCTCGTGAGATCTGCTTGTGGGAAGATGGTCAGCTCACAGAGCTCTGGGCGAAGACCTTGGAATGTAAGATGGCAAAATCCTTCTGGACACGTGTAGACCGGGCCGGTGAGGGAAGCTCATAAGACCAAGTAAGCTACATCTCTCGCTATTGGTGGGAGTGCTACCTGGACATTGCGTGATAGGTCAGCATGCCGTAAGACTGAATATCATCGATGACCCTTACGGCACCAGATTAATGGAGGATGATGCTCTGGTGCCCTGCCGTTGTGAGCCTAAAGTTTAAGCACATTGGTTTGGACTTTTTCACGCTTCCGGTGAGCTTTCAGGAATAGTCATCAGTCGATTGAAGGATTCATTGCGAGCACCGAACGATTCTCTTGCAGAAAGCCATATGTGTCGCCATTCTCCCTTACCTGTGCTCATCTTTCCCTACCCTCCCCTCATCTTCCGGACACCATGCGCCGCTTCTCTCTCTCCCTTCTTAAGGGCATCACAACGGACAACTTAGTCGAGTCAGAGTGAGCCTCTACGGAGGAAGCCTTATAACCTAACCCAACCTAAGCATATATTAATTTCAAATACCAATTCAATTGATTAATTGATTAATGGAAAATTTTTACCTAAATTTATTTTATAATTTTTTTTTTTGNGGACACCATGCGCCGCTTCTCTCTCTCCCTTCTTAAGGGCATCACAACGGACAACTTAGTCGAGTCTGAGTGGGCCTCCATCTACGGAGGAAGCCTTATAACCTAACCCAACCTAAGCATATATTAATTTCAAATACCAATTCAATTGATTAATTGATTAATGGAAAATTTTTGCCTAAATTTATTTTATAATTTTTTTTGAAGAAGAAGACTTGGATCAACTCATTTTCATTTCTGTCAAAAGTCATCAATGTTTCAGCCCACTTGGAGCGTCCAGCAGCCATTTGGGGTCAACTGGAATGGAAGTTGAAGAAAATTTACTTTGGTTGTTTTATAATTTTTTTATGTTGCTTTTGGTTTTTGTTGAAGGCTATGCTTTCTTTTGCCTCATTTTCCTTTTAGGAAAAAGTTTTCCTTGCTTCCCTATTATTTTTTCGCAACGAACAGACATATATACATACATATACATATATGTACTATTTAGTCCTTTTTGTTGCACTTTGTTGTTGCGACACAACAAAACTGCAATTTTTCATTTTAATGAAAAGACGAAAGTAAACTCAATGGCAAGCTTGTCTACCCATCATCGCTACTTGTAGCTACTAAACTTAGCCTACAGTGTTGCAGCAGCAGCAGCAGCAGGAGTAATGATGCTCCACGCGGACGTGCCACTCGTTCTGATTTCTGTGAAATTGTGCTGACATGCGCTGCCACTCGATGTTCACTTTTGATGAGTTCGACTTGGTTGAGCTGCAATGCCAAAATTGTTTGTCTTCATTTAATGACGGCCACAATTTTTCCTAATCGCCATCCCTTGTCGCGTCTCGCAATAATGACAGCAATTAATTATCGGCATTTTTCGGCCAACAGGGATGTTAACATGTCGAGCCATTTTTCTCGTTTTGCTTCATTTGGCGATTGAGGAGACATGCTGTTGTTGGCGGCAGCTGCGCGAAAGTAAAGGATATTGATAAATTCTTGTTGATACTTTGTACATACTTTGTGTAATTTTTGTTTCTTATTTTCCACAATTTTTTCGTTTTTTGTGAAGTCCCCAGAATTCCAACATTCGCGCATATTATGCTCAAATTGTCAGTTACTTAGTCGCCACAAGTTGCAACAGCAATGCAATGCCATACCTATTGAACGTTCGGCAATTGGTTGAGCCACTCCTGCTGCTAATGCAATTGCAGCAGATCCATGTCCTTGTCGTTCAGTCGCCCAATGGGAATTACGAGGCAACAAAAAACATGTTGACGACTGCGCTTGTATTGTTAAGCGCTGCAACACGATGATCATGTCGACAGCATTTCCAACAGCTAAAGCAACAAAAGCAACAGGTACGGATTACAAAAACAAAAAAAGCATTGACTTAATCGGAGACTTACGTTGACTGTCACGGTGATGGCGAGAGAGAAAATGATCGTATGCTCATGCGTACCCAGCTACTTATCAATAAACAATTTACTTATGCAACATTGTATATGGGAGTTTATGGTTACATTAGCCATGCCAGCCGCCTTGCATGTACAATTTTCACTAGCCATCAATAATTTAGTATCAGTGTTCTGTTAAAAGAATTGGCAACGAAATTAGCTTTTGAGAATATGGGTCTACTAAAAAATTGTGTGGGATCTTCTTCCTATGAATTACCTGTAAAAGTCACCATATTTTTTGAGTATAATGAAAAAATCATCCTAAGTTTAGTGCTAATTTTAATCAATCCAACCAATCTTAATCCTAATATTACCTAATCTTAATCTCAATCTTAATCTTAATCTCAATAGAAAACTTCATCTTTATCTTAATCTTAAAATTAATCTTAATTTTTACCTTAATCTTAATCTTAATTTTAATCTTAATATGAGTCCTAATTTAATCTTAATCTTAACCTTATTCTTAAATTTTAACTTAATCTTAATCTCGATCTTAATCTTAATCCTAAACCAATCTTATCCCGATTTTAATACTAACCTTAATTTTAAACATAATTTTCATCTTAATCCAAATCTTAACATTAAACTTAATCTTAGTCATAGACTAAACCTTAGCCTTAACCTCACCCTTAACCCTAACGTCCATCTTAACTTTAACCTTATTATTTACCTTAACCTTACCCTTACCCGTGCCGAGTTTTTACTCAAAGATTTCAGTCCCTCAGGCCACTGATTGGCTAACTTAGCTTAGAACCGAGAGCAAACGGTTTGGGCCTTCAAGGTATATTTTCCCTTCTCTGTTATCTGTGCTTGTGCTACTGCGAGGTCCTTCTGGTAGAGGTTGAACCGGAAACAGTCAAGGCTCACGAAACCGGATCTCTTGATTCTGGTAGGTGGACCGACGGGCCTCTGTCCTATCGGGGTTCCCGTTGAGCTTCCTGGACTATCATCTGCCGGCATCGTTTTCGACATGCAGTTACCGTTGGCAGTGGTATTACAAAACACCAATGATGGCGGTCTAAGTGAGTCCCTGGATAAGGGCAACCACCTTGACCAAATCACATACATATGTATATTAAAGCAGCCGAAACAGTGTATGACAATTCCGTAAATGATGCTTTCTGCTCGTTTATGAGAGCTGTTGAGCAGCATTTATACGGAAAAATATTGAAATACCTTATTCCTGGATGTCGAAGGAGCTTCCAAAACATTGTATTAGAGTACATCAGAGTTAGTTGGAATGTTCTGCAACTATGTTCCCAACAAACGGCATCAGTACAGGTATTACTTACCCACTTATTGGAGAGAAAAGGAAAAGAGACATGTCCTTATATGGAAATACCTTCCGTTTCAAAGATTGAAATTCAATCCACTGGAACTGAAACTCTGTTTACACTCCACGATAGTTATACTTGCGTCGATTCCGTACACTTGTCACATCCTAATGCATACACATATGCACATACTTACTAGAAAACCATCCGATTAGCTGATCGCGCGATCGATGAGAATCGATTATATCGCGCCACAGTCAACTCTGAAAAGATACCTATCATTTAGAAATCCTTTTGCTGCAACATCAGCAGCAACAAATGCAAAACTACTTGAGGAGGCAGAGCACAACACAGACACACACATTCATATATAAACATACAAAAATACATAGCCATGTGCATCAGTACAAGCTCAAAAACCAAAGCCTAGCAATGTGTACAAGCTTCTTGGCCACTGTCCAACAGATCGCAGCATGAGTGCATGTGCACTTGCACATCTTAGCCTAGCTACGCGATTACGATCTCATTAAAGAGCATCTACAATATGTATTATATACAATAAACAGCTACCTGACAACGTGGCTATTGGCGATTGTATCATCGATCGTTATACCAGCCGCACTAAATCGCCGCCGACATCCATTGCCTTAATGTGTGTAGAATAATTTTTTTTTCTGCAGTCAAGGGCTTCATCATTAAATGAAATTGTAGCATAACTTACTATTGGATATCTATACTAATGTATGTGTGTACTTATATAACAATTTCGCCAGCATAGTCTGATTGCAATTCACTTCAAAGCTCGTGAATTTTTTGTATTCGAACTTGAAGTTGGTTGTACAGCTACCACGGGCACTCTTCCATCCCGATTAGCATGCGTACAGAGCGGGTAGATCTACAAGCACTGCTGTGTATGCTCTGATTTTCAAAATACAAGAGGCCTTTGAGTATGGAGAGACAGTGCTCTGTGCTCTCCTTGATATCGCGGGGGTCCGCTTTACCAAAAAAAGAAACCTCAAAGGGATAAGGAACTTGACCTTGGAAGTCAGTCACGGTCAGCGTCGCCACAGAATTGAAGTATCTGGGACTTATCCAGGATTCCAAACTCCTGTGCATGACTCATGTTGAAGCGGCCACCTCCAAAGCAACTTATGAGAGCGCTGATGGTGTACAGATGTCTAGCGAGCAAATCCTAGGGTTGCACTCCAAGGAACCTAAGATGGATGTACGCCATGATAGTAAATACGAACAATTGTAACCTATGTGGCGATGGTTTGGGCTTGCAGGACTACTCTGACAACGGTGAGGCATACACTCACCAAGATTCAACGCCTCGCAAGTGTTTACTGGAGGTAATACTGGAACTTGAGCCATTGGATATTTCAGCTGAACAAACTGCAAAGCGAACTCTTCTTAATTTTGCGAGACCGGGCTTTGGTAAAGGTAAGGTTTTGTCATCTAGGAACAGGGACAAACTGGGCTCCCAGCTCCCTCTGGTTATGTTCGCCAGGGATGACATGCATAGAGTAGTAGTCTTCAAAAGAAATTTTACGGTGGAAACACATAGCAAGGCGCCCTGGAGTACCCCTAAAGTGGTATACAGATGCCTCTAAAACTTCTGAGGCATTGGTGCAGGCATTCATGACCTCAGACTGCAGCTTTTGATTTTCTCGGAACCTTCCCCAGCATCTTTCAACTTGAAGTCTATTCCATAAGCCTGTGTGCTGAGATTAACTTTTTAAGGTAGTATCGAAGCGAGAAGATCCTAATTTTAAGCGACAGCCAGGTGGCAATCAAGGCTCTCCCATCTTTTGAGATCAAATCCTCAATGGTCCTGCAGTGTTGAGAGATGCTCTGGCTTAGAACAATATAATCTAATTGCTATGAGTATCAGGACACACGGGAGTGAAAGGAAATGTGGAAGCAGACCAGCTAGCCAGACTGGCCGCGGCCTCGTTGCCGATAGGAACGGAGCCCTTTATTTCAATAGGTCCTACTACGATAAAGTAAGCGCTGAGGAAGGAAAACACCAAAGCATGGGTAAAATGCTAAGGGACTTCGTCAATCGTGCTTAACAGCAGGCTACAATCTGAAAAGATGCAGGATATTCACGGCACTCCCTAAGGAGAAAATAAGAATCATTACAAGTTTCTTTGACGAGCCATTGCAGGTTAAGACATCACCTACACAATTATGGAATCTGCTTAAGCGACCAGACGCTGCCGAGGAGACCCCCATTACACACCCTTCTGGAGTGTGTGGCTGTTTCGAGCAGAAGTGAGAGGAGTATAGGGCATCTCTGGACAGGAGAGGAGCACATTTCCTCCTCCACTTCGATCTATTCTGAAATGTATTGAGTCTCTACGGCTGGCTGAGGAGTTGTCGTAATGCTTTGTTACCTTATCTATCTATTGTTACAGATATGTAACCAGCCCCTGATCGTTCAGTGAAATACAATCTTCGAATTCCTTTCGCAACGCGCGAAATACTTAGATATGCAAGGAGCCATAAAGTTGTTGATGTATTTCTTTGCTCATTTGAGACAAATCCCTGGTTTAAACTGGCTCGCAGGTATTCCAGATCTGTCTGGCAGTCCCTTACGATCCTTTAAAGCTCCAAATCTATTAACTTTTCTAGTAGTAAATTTCGGTAACCCTGCAAAAGGATAGTCTCTAATTGAGTTGCTCAATGAAAAGCCCAGCACCTGCCTCGTAACGACCACCTCCGAAGGTTCCTGCGGTGATTTAAAGGGAGGCACGAATAGAAAATTTGACCATTTCTAACTCCAGTAGCTCTTCCAATTCCTATAGGTCCTTAGAGAAGCACAGTGGAATGTTAAGATCATCGGTCTTGAGTTCATCGACCCTATACTCTGTGCTGTCTGTATTCAGTAAGATGTGCAACGACTCCCCGAACGGTGGACTCGAAATTACTGCCCGACTGACTAGATTTGTTTGTGGAGAATGACTTAAGGCAAGGTTTCTAATACGTTTTTTCGGGCGCCTTTGTACCCTAGATGGATTCCTTTAAACGTCGCCTTCGTGTCAAAGTGGCATCCCAGAAATCCTTTCATACTTCTTTCGCGAAATATCCTGCTTTCGTTCTTCTAGGCATCACGTAACTCTTTATTATAGCCCTGTATTCCAAGAGCTCTTAAAGATTGCTCTGCAACATTGGTGAAAGTGCTTCCTCATCCGCCTTCAAGGCTTTGTAAACTCATAGTTTCCCTAAGATCTGCGAGCTTGCTGGTCGTGCTTTAATGACCATGCCTCCATAAAAACCATCTAACTTAGCTTTAGTAGAGACGTCCTTAACCGATATTCAACACATATACATATATTTACTCTACTGTCAAATTTGAAGCCAGTGGCTTCGTGAGTTACTTCTAGCAGCGATACCCCACATGGCAGGCAATTTAATTCTGTTTTATTTCACTTAAAGCTTTAACAGACGGCAGCGTTGATCCGGATTAACTCGGACTTAATCCGGATCTACTTCAGTTAATTCCCGAGTTGATCCGGATCAACGCTGCCGTCTGTTTATTCTTTTAGTTTACTGTCCAATCTGAGAAGTGTTTATTAAAAAAACGTAAGTGCGCCTGGGCCACACTGGAAAAGTGAAACCTGCGGTACATATCTATTGGTCTCATAACCAATATACATACCTAGATTCCTACCCCTACCCCTGTTCGGTCAAATTACATTTATGTAATTCTGTTTTCCTTTCTCAATTTTATCTATATACTNGTAAGTGCGCCTGGGCCACACTGGAGAAGTGAAACCTGCGGTACATATCTATTGGTCTCATAACCAATATACATACCTAGATTCCTACCCCTACCCCTGTTCGGTCTAATTACATTTATGTAATTCTGTTTTCCTTTCTCAATTTTATCTATATACTCTATCGATAACAAAATCGATAGTAACATCCAACAAAATATCGATAACAAAACCAATAAAAATATCGATAGCAAAATCGATGACAAATTCGACAAAAATTTCTATAGCAAAATCGATAATAATATTGGTACCAAAATCGATAAAAATATCGATGACAAAATCGATAAAAACCGATAAGAAAATCGACAACAATATCTTTAACAAAATCGATAAATAATCGATAGCAAAATCGATAACAATATCGATAAAAATATCGATAACAAAACCAAAGAATTCGATAAAAAAAATCGATAACAAAATCGTTAAAAATAACGATTACAAATTCGCAAACAAAATCGAAGAATACCGATCAAAAAAAATCGATAAAAATATGCACTATATCGATAGCATCTGAAAATACCGACGGAAAATCGATAACAAAATCGATAAAAATATCGATTACAAAACCGACAAAAATATCGTTCCGAAAATATCGATAGCAAAATCGATAAAAATTTCGATAGAAATATCGATAGCAAAACCGATCAAAATATCGATTATTATATCGATAAGTCCCGAGAATCCCGAAGATCTCTGAAATCCCAAAATAGTTTCCAGATTGAGTGTCTGTGTCTCTATCTATATCCTTTTCTCTGTAATTATCCTTATTTTAATCTTCCTTCGTCTATCTTCATCTTTACTTTTATCGGTATCCTCATCCTCATCTTTTTCTTTATATTTATCTTTGTTTTTACTTTTATGTTTATCGTTTTCTTCATTTACGTATTCCCCTTCACCTTACATTCTTGTATTGGTCTTTTTCTAAGTGCTGTTCTTTAACCTTTTATTAGCAAGTTTTTGTTAAATTAATACCATGTGCATACACTCAACAAGCACTTGTTTCAGTCCCAGACATTTCCGTAGCACCATTTCAGTTGGAACATTTCCGTTGCACTATTTCCGTGTGAAATTTCCGTTGAATTTGCTAATTTACTCNCTATTCCCCTTCAAATTACATTCTTGTATTGGTCTTTTCTAAGTGCTGTTGTTTAACCTTTTATTAGCAAGTTTTTGTTAAATTAATACCATGTGCATACACTCAACAAGCACTTGTTTCAGTCCCAGACATTTCCGTAGCACCATTTCAGTTGGAACATTTCCGTTGCACTATTTCCGTGTGAAATTTCCGTTGAATTTGCTAATTTACTCCCAACCAACCAACCGCCGCTAAAGAAGTTTCACTTCAAAAATATCTCTGCGGTCAAAAAGTGCAATGACCCTCTTTCATATTGGCAAAGTTTTTAATTTTTTCGTGGTTAATTAAAACCAGACACTAATAACAATATTTTATATTTAGCTGTAAATTTTTTTTGAAGCAACGTCTTTTTTCTTTGATTTTTCCGCAAATAGCAGACTCGTATATATGTATGTATGTAAGTATACCACCTACAAATGTATTTATTAATATTATACAAACGTATTCTCATGTTTTACCAGCATCTAAGAATTTTATTGTGACCACCAAATTTGAGCGCGTCCTTTCAAATACACACAGATACAATTTGGTTGTCAACAATTTAAGGTATATAACTAAAACAAAAAGGTATACATTTTTTTACGTAAATAAATATGTACATACAAATACGAATACATATACAGANTGGCGCAACGTCTTTTTTCTTTGAAATTTCCGCAAATAGCAGACTCGTATATATGTACGTATGTAAGTATACCACCTACAAATGTATTTATTAATATTATACAAACGTATTCTCATGTTTTACCAGCATCTAAGAATTTTATTGTGACCACCAAATTTTGAGCGCGTCCTTTCAAATACACACAGATACAATTTGGTTGTCAACAATTTAAGGTATATAACTAAAACAAAAAGGTATACATTTTTTTTACGTAAATAAATATGTACATACAAATACGAATACATATACAGAAGCTCTGGATTCACATTTCATATGCATTAATGCTAATGCTGAAAGACTAGTGGACGGACAAATGGACTCACATTATAAGCATCCTTTATGCAATTTAACATATGTATGTGTGTGTATGTAAATGTAAGTGTGTGTGTGTCTACTTCATATTAAAGTAGATATGCCGGTGATTACTAATAGCATAGCTTTAGACGTGTAATCCAACTGTTATATATTTAGCAAATACACCACCACTCAATACCTCTACCGTTCGCATTTACCAACTTAACTAAATATAACATTTAAGCCCAACACCATTCATTTTCATTATTTGTNGTGTGTGTGTGTCTACTTCATATTAAAGTAGATATGCCGGTGATTACTAATAGCATAGCTTTAGACGTGTAATCCAACTGTTATATATTTAGCAAACACACCACCACTCAATACCTCTACCGTTCGCATTTACCAACTTAACTAAATATAACATTTAAGCCCAACACCATTCATTTTCATTATTTGTTGAAATACTCGCCGCCACCCAAATGCTTTGCTCATCACATTGACATTTCCACACGTTCCATCAAGCGCCATCATTGTGGTAGGCAGACAAGCAGGCAGGCACACAAGTTACTTAAGCACCACAAACCACATCTAACATTTATGACGAGCAAAAATCCAAATTTCAACACTTCTTAATGCCAACGGGACAGATGATGCAGTAAAAGTGCTAGAAGAATGAAAAGAGCATTTTGTTGCGACATGAAGAGTCGAAGAGAAGCTGGGATTGCGATAAAGTAGACGCCTCATATTTTTTGACAATTCGCATATTCATGCAAGAGCATTTATAACCTGTAAGTACGTATTTAGTCAGCAAGTTGAAATGTCCATTTGTTTCTGTAACCATCAAACGCCATGCTGGACTTTTGTATCTACAATTTGAGCAGGATACGTTTTTAGTTTGACCTTTCTGNATTAAGTCAGCAAGTTGAAATGTCCATTTGTTTCTGTAACCATCAAACGCCATGCTGGACCTTTTGTATCTACAATTTGAGCAGGATACGTTTTTAGTTTGACCTTTCTGTTGAATGGGTTTCATTGCTGCACTCGGTACAACTAATAGCAATGGAATGTACAATATTTAACAAGCCTATTACTTTTAACGGTTATCTGTTTGAGTGTGTAATTACAGACGAATGTGAAATAAGCGCATATAACTAAATTTCGAAACCACCCAATATGCAAAAAAGCAAATATTTTTTTAATTTTTCCCCAAACTTTTAAAAATTCTTGATTCAAAGCAGCGCCGGATTTAGCATCAATGGGCCCTTAGGCTATTTCTGATATGTACATTAGGGTGGTCCAGGAGTGCATGTGGAAAAAGTTGAGTCGGAATTTGTATGCTCTCACCCCTAGGATTGTTCTATAGCGAAAAAATATGCCGGTATTTTTTATTTTTCTTTTTTTATTTTCTTTTAGTTCTTAGATTTTCTTTTTAAAACAAAAATATTTTTTTTTTGTTAATTTTTGTTTTTGATACAATTTATTTTTTTTGGAAAAAATATATTTTTTTAAAGTGATCCAATTTTCAAAAATAGTTTTATATATTTTTACTTTCTTTTCATTTTGTTCTTTGCACTTTTTTGTTTAATTTCTCTTTGTTTATTAGTTATTATTTTTTTAAAAAGAAAAGCATATATATTTTCTTTATTTAATAGAAATAGAAACCCCTTTTTTTTTGTTAGAAGGCGAACAGCATAACGTTAGCTGGTTACATACTTATGTAATGCGAAGAAAAAACAGAATCAGTTTGAGTACTCTCCGACCAAAACTTACCGAAAAAGTAGCCACACATTTGTTCGAGTACTTTCGGTCAAAACCTACCGAAAGAGAAGCCGTAAATCTTGCAAAATTTTAATGTTTGACTAGTACGGGAAAGCAGTAATTGACAGTTTCTTTATTAGCAAACTTAAGGGGTTGCCAAAACCACATCAGCATGATTCATATAATGTCACAATTGAAATTCAGAATTTTTTTGGAAAAGCAAGTAAAACTTTAATCGCGTGTCGAGAGTACTCAGTACTTGAAGAAAGTTTCGAGTATTTACTTGTAGTTACTCGTTATATTTTCCTTTGCTTACTACTACACTAAATCAGCAAGTACTTAAATTACGTTTCACTACAATGTGAATCCCCTTCGATTAGGGTAAAAAACGAACCAAACATGTCTTTGATTAAGTCGCCTTCAGTGCCTCCTACGTTTCTTTAAAATTGTTACTATATAATTTTTTCACTTTTTTATAATTTTTAATTTCGTTTTTTTTTTTTTTTTAATTTTTCATGTGGCCCGGGCCCATAGGCTAGCGCCTATGTAGCCTATGCTTAAATCCGGCCCTGTTCTCAAGATGATATCGACACCTGAGTGGAAGATCGACCTATCTCGGCAGTCAGATCGAAAACGCTGTATCTCAGAAAACTTTTCAAGAACACGCTACTTCGGAATTTGATTGAAGAGCACGCTATCTCACATTTTGGTTCAAAGACGCCCTATCTCAGCTGAAAATACATACATTGACAATCTCTTGAGAAGGGCGTTTTTGAACCGAATTCCGAGATAAAAATAACACCAATATAACTAATACCAAGAACAAAACGTGTTCCAAGTTTGTTGTGTTCGTTCAACAATTTTGGACATACAAAGAATCAATATTTAGCGTGGCGTGGCTACGGTTATTGTTCAAAATTTTTTTTTAAATCAGGTTTCTTACTAAACTATTAATTTATACATATCTATATCAGGGCCGTAGCCAGGATTTGGCAAAATATTTTTTTATTTTCACTTTTATTTCAACATATTTTGATTAAAAGAAAAATACTGATAAAAATAAAATATTTCACACAAACAACAAAAAATATAATCGATAATAGCATGAGCCCATTGCCTGAAAATTTAAAAATTTACTTAGCGGCACTGTGCTACTATGATAGACGTCCGAGTAATCATAGCCAACTTATGTACAGTAGACTACATCGCTGCCCATACAAAAAAAAAAAATAATTATTATATATTAAGACTTCCACCAAAATATCTCACAAAAATATTAAGATTTACGTTCTGAAAATACCTCCAAAAATTGAATTCTTTTATTAATAAACAGTTTTTTAAAATATTTTTTTGAAAAAATTAGCTCAGATGACTGAGTAGTTTAAGCTTAAAAAGTTTGCATAGAAATATAAAAAAAATTTCTACGGAATCATAATAATGAAATGTTTCATGCTGTTTTTGCACTTTTTTCAAAGACGGGTTTAAGAAAACCTTAAATAACTCAGCCAAATCTTACCATTTAGACTTATGAGGTATCATTGGTAAGGTATTTTCTCACCCTTTTAATTTCTTTGCGAATAACCTCATCCAAAATATGAAAAAGGGAGGTAAGATAAACGAGTGTCATTCCATGTTGAATTAAGATGTGTTGGTATTTGATAAAAAAAAAATTTGGCACGTGAATGAGTTTTGCAAAGAAACAAAAAGGGTGAGAAAATGATACCTGTGATACCTTATAAGTGTACATATATCGGTAAAGTTATGGGGCAGGTTTTCAAGTTTTTCTTAAACAAATCTTTGAAAAAAGTTAAAAAAACAGCATCAAAAATCTCATTATTATGATTCCGTTGATACAATTTTTTTAATATTTTTATGTACACTGCCGGAAAAAAGTATTGATACAGCAATTTTATCACAATATATGCAACAATTTTTATTCAAATATTTTTCCGCCAATCATTCAACAACAAAAAACATAAAAATATTGTGGCGAATAATGCGGCAACGCGAAGCGAACAACGAGAAATAGGCAGAATGTTCGAGGAATGGAGTAGAATGTTCCACAATCAGAAACGTCAAGTGGATGAAAACTGCGAACAGCGAGAGAAAGAGAATGCGCGATGAACTTCAGAACATTCTAGAGTTTGCATGAGTGCGAGCGCAGGTATATAAGGGCCACCACACAGCTAGGAGGGGGAGTTACAAGTCGGCAAGCGACAAGTAAAGTGAGTTGCGAATAAGCAAGTTATAAGCTCAGTTGTGTTAACAAGTTTTGTAAAGCGTTGTAATTGCTTTAACGAGTATTGTAAAGTGTTTTTGCTGTATTGGCGAGTATTGTAAATTGTTTGTTGTACAATAAAGTTAATTGTACTACAATTTGGTCATCGTGAGCATTTATTTAACCATCTAGTGATACGAGCCGTAAGATATTTGGGAAATCCCACAAGGTCGACGATAATCGTAACAATATAATTCCTAAACATTGTGCAAAACTCGCGAAAATTCAGCACATTTTCATCAAAATTTTCGTCTTTTTAATCAGATGGGCATGTGGTTTTGCAGCCCATTAAATTCTAATAAAAAAATGCAAGTTCGGAGTTAGTTAAAAATCGCGTTGATTTTTGAGAATTTTTTTGTTGAAGGTGTTTTGCATTTTTTCCATATAAAGTATTTTCGAAAAAAATTTTTCTACGGAAGAGACTGCTTGAAAGAAAAAATTACCAAAAATCAACGGTAATTCCTAGCTACTTAAAACTTGCACATTATTATAATAAAATTGATTGAGCTACAAATCTGCACACTCAAAAAAAGTTCTAAAAAATCTGATTAAAAAGTTGAAAATTTTCATGAAAATTTGCTGAATTTTCGCGAGTTTTGCACAAAGTTTAGGAACTATATTTTTATGTTTTTTGTCGTAGAATGAACCATATACGAAATTAGCGGAAAAATTATAGAATGAAAATTGTTGCATATATTGTGAAAAATTTGCTGTGCCAATACTTTGTTCCGGCAGTGTAAATTTTTTAAGCTTAAACTGTTTCGTCATCTGAGGGGATTTTTTCCAAAAAAATCCTTTAAGAAACTATTTTGATTACAAAAAGAAATATTTTCCTTTTTTTGTTTTGTACCAATAGCCGAATATAAAAATGTACCAATCTGTAGGTACAAATGGACCGATCGAGTGCCACTGCCTTAAAAATGTATGCAATTAAAAAAATAATTCAACAAATTTGCGCAAAAACTTCGAGTTTTTTAATTAGATTCTGAGTATGCAGTTTTGTAGCCCATTGATTTCTAGAATAGAATAGAATAAAGAACAAGTTTCAAATGGCTTATAACTACGATTTATTTTTTAGAATTTTTGAAAAAGCTCGAAATTTATACGAAAGTTTGTTGATTTTTTTTTTAATATTGCACAAATTTGGAAACTTGAATTCACGCGGGTTTTTTTAAGCAAAACCTATATTTTTATAAAAAAAAAAATATCCAAAATTAAATAACAACGAAAATAATACGTTAAAACTTGGCAAAAAGTGGTTCGGCTATAATTTCTTGATCACTGTATGTATTTTTTAATAGCTTTAATTGGACATGCACATTGCACATAAAGGAAGTACATAACAAAATTAAAAAATATATGCCTTTTTGCCTTTTTTCAAAGCACATTTTGCCTTTTTCCAAGTTTTTAGTGCATTAAAGTTCTACATTTCTACATTTCGCTTGAGTGATAATAAATACCGCTAGGTGCTCCCATGAACACAATGAAAGAACCAAGTGCAGAAGGACCTGACTAATTTTGGGTTCAACAACTGATGCAGCTTTGCAGAGGAGACAGGCAGTTGGCGAATTTTATTGTTCTCGACTCAAACAGACAAACGTTTTAATGTCAAATGAGAAGAAGTAGAATTATCAAATTCCAGCTGGAGCTCATACTTTTTCCTGTGATATGTATATTCACCTGTTCCCAAGCCGACATCTTTTCCCCACTCGTTCTTCAAGAATTTACATAGTCAATAGAATTAAGCCTGAAAAAACACTTGTAAAATCGACCAAATTGAAGGGTTGTCCTTATTCTGAACGAGTCGGAAATATTCGCCATGACAATTTCATATTCTTTCTTGGATTCGTTAATAAGTAGATATTTAAGTATTCGCGCATGGCAACATGTAAGGAAAACATACATATGTGTAAATAAGTGCCGCAAAGAAATCGAATTTATTTTTTATATTTTTTTTTCAATTTAAATTCAACCCATTTCCCTATCCAACTGACCGCTATTTGGCTATTTGCTCCATAATAAATTGTTCTTAGACCAAATAAAATCAAACTGTACATTTGCACGGTACTAAAGGTAAACTAAAATATTTATTTTAATTTGAAATTGAATTATCATTACGGAATGTTTCTTCAACACAATTGAAGCTTTATACATATGCATGTGTGTTTGTGCGTTAGCTCAACTATAGTTGCGTTGAAAGATTTATACGTTTGCATCACACTGTGAGATAAATTGCTGACAATAAGTGAGAATAGAGAAATTTATGTGCCTACAAATGTACATATGTATGTATGTAAGAGAAGCGATCTCTATCCATATGCATATGTGTTAGGGTGGCACTTAAAATATTATAATCTAAATTTTGTACCGGGCACGCACCCCTTCACAAAGTAAAGACATCCACGAAAATATCAAAATTTTTACAAACTTTTAGGAGTCGCTACCACGGTTTGAAAATTTTTAAATTGAAAACAAAAAGGTGCGAAAACCCTACAAATGTTGACTTGAAATGTGATGTCTTTGCTATTTTATCGAAATTTATTAATATAAATTCGCAAACTCGCTGAGTTATAGCTGGTCAAATTCAAAACTTGTCGAATTCTTGCGAAAACTAAATTTAATTTTTTCAAACCCAACATCGACAGCTAAATTTTTTTTTTTTGATTTTGCAATTTTCGTAGATGTCTTTAATTTGTACGTAGAAGTAAAAAGGAGGTGCCATATGTTGTTGATATTATAAGGATCACCCTAATATGTATGTGTGCAAATGTGTGTTTAAGAAAAGTTAAACAAATGTGGCGGAATGTACGAAGGCAAACAAACCGTACAGTGTGGAAATAAAAATAAATGGAACCAAGAAATGAAATTTTGTAAAATATTAGAAAAGGCCCTAACTGTTAAATTTTCTTATAGTTGTGTTTAGTAATAGATGGATATGCAATTATAAAAAAGAGTTATGCAATGCGACGCAAAGCATTCATTTTGTCCTTTGCTCGCCGGAAGACATCCTCAGTTCTATAACCCTTAGAGAGTCTAGAAGAGCTTACGCAGATAGGGACTGTACTTGTTCATCCTTTGGCCTATACATTTATTTCGTCTCCTCTGTAAGGCCTTACACTTAACGATCCAATGCAATGGTGCCCTTTAGTTGAGTTACAAAACGCCAAAGATCATTTGAGCTGATTCCTAACTTATGCAGGTATCGTCTCAGCCTGACATGCCCCGTGAGGATGCCTATAGAGAGGTCTATTAGAGGGCCGTATATTTTAAGGTTAGATCTCCTTGAAAAATGCTCAGGGCATTTGCCGCTAGACACAAAAAGCCTAATCCTGGAGCTATAGATAGATGCCGGATCTTAGCGCCGTCAGTGTACCACGGCATAGTCCTGCCATAGTGCTGCACCTCCATGGTGAATTTTCTCCAGGTTGGTTTGCTGCAGACCTGTATTTTGAATTTATTTTCGAACCCAAATACCTTGTTCATATCTTCTCTGAGAAATAGCTGGGATACTAGCTTCTCTATGCCCTTAGATTACCATACTGTCCCAAATTAATTTAAGTTGGTCCGAAAGGTACATTTCCCTTTATCTCTTACAAATTGCAGGTTTGTTTCACCCCAAAATTTCGTCATCATTTTCTTGTTCAATCCTTGATGAGAGAGTTCGATATTTCTCAGTCGTCATTTTGAACCAATACCTATACATTAGAGTGGTCCAAACAGCAGTAAAGTCGGCATTTTTGGAAATTCTCTTCAGGAGACTTCCAATAATAACACCCAATTGTTTATTTAACCATTTTTTAATACCAAAGATTTTTTATTGGTCCCCTTCATTGCATTTTCTGGAGGTTTTGGCGGACCTATAAGGTATAGTTACCATGAAAAGATGGTTGAATAAATAATTGGGTATTATTGGGAATCTCCAGAAGAGAAGCAGAGTTATCCTATCGAAAAATATTTATTTTCAAGAATTCCATACCATTTCTACGAAACGTTGTTTTTCCCTATTTGAAATACATGGAAAACTTTGAGCGCCTCTTCGGTATAGAACAATACTAGGGGGTGAGAGCATAAAAATTCCGACTGAACTTTTTCACATGCATTTTTGGACCACCCTAATGTACATATACAGCTACTTACTCAATGAGGTCATTCCTTCAAGAGCTGGTAACACCGAGTATAAAACCTCGAACCTTAGCAGACGTTTGCGCTGGCACAGCCTGATATTGGGTGTGTTTAGATCTGAAAGTCTAAGTTCGCCTTGAAAACTCATATTTTTCTACTAACTATATCCAGAATTCACGGAATGGTACAACTTTTACTTTGTATCAACCTATGTGCTAAGGAGATCAACAGTCTTCCCTTTCTCTGAACGTGGATATCTCTGCTGGGTATAGGACAATCCATGTATGTATTTGATATGACCAAGTTTGTAAAATGTATGATGCGACATACATCTGTACATACATATGTATGTGTGTAAAACCAGATGTACGGATGTACGTTTTCTTGTAAAGTTGCAACAACAATTGTTAGCAAACAATAAACAATGAACGCATAAATCAGTGTAATTAGCTGTTACAGTAACAACTCGCATTATTGTGTGTTAACATGCATCGCTCAGTGTTATGCGAATGAATATGCAAAATTTCCTCGACTGGTTTCGAGAAAGGAAAATCAAATCATTAGGATTTCTTACCAAATTAAAGTGGACATAGAAGGGGTGATCAAAAAGTAGAATAAGATCAAGCGGATTCTATTTGCAAACGCCGAAACGTGTGCGGTGTTCGAAACAATCGCAGATTAATAAGCGAGTGAGCCTACGCAATCTGTGTGTTTTTGAAAACTCGCTGAGTCTTAACAAGCCACGGTCTAAACCTATTCCCCAAAATAAGCTTTTTAAAGCTTTCTCTAAATTATATGCACATGCATACATATGTATATGAACGGACACAGAGTAATGGCTATCTCTGATTGATTCTAATTGAAGATTTGAAGACACATTTATAAAGCGGCTGTAGCTGGTAGTGTAGAGATGCTTGCGTTATTTGCTAATCCCATCACAGGCAACTTGTCAAAATGATAATAAAAATGTTTTTTTTTTTTTGTATCTCCAAATTATGAAAAAGCATCTGTGAAGTGCAAAATATTGAAAATAAAAATCACCAACCAATAGTTTGGTTAATGTAGATAAACAAAATTGTTGTTAATACATATTACCAAATCATTATTGAAAGTATCATCCACGGCATTGTTAATATTAAGCAAAAATCACGTTGATTCCTTTTCACGTTTGAATTTGGTAATACTAACCAATTTTTGATTGATTTTTCTCTCAGTGTGTAGACAAAGATAAAGATCGGGATAGAGGCAACGAAAAAGATAAAAATGGAAAGATAAATATAAAGATAAAAATAAAAATAAAATTAAAATTAAAAATAAAAATAAAGTAACGCTAGAGACAAAGAGTGAAAGATAGAGACAAAGAAAAAGATAAAACTGAAAAATTTAATATTTTATGCTATTTAATATGTTATGTTATGCTATGTTATGTTATTTTATGTTATGTCTTGTTGTTTTAAGTTATGTTAGGTTATAATATGTTATGTTGCGTTATGTTATAATATATAAGTTATAATATGGTCATGCTATGTTATCCAATGTTGTGTTATCTTTTGTTGTATTATGTTATGTTGCGTCATGTTATGTTATTTTATGTTATGTTGTGTTATGTTATCATGTGTTGCGTTTTGTTATATTATGTTGTGTTGTGTTATGTTATAAAACACATTTCACCTCAACTCACCACAGCTCACTTCAAATCACCTCATCTAACCTCACTTGAAGCCTTCTCATTTCACCTCAAATCACTGTAACTCACCTCACCTCAACTCACTTCACCTCAACTTACCTCATTTCTTATCAACTCACTTCAACTAACCTCAACTCAATTCCCCCAGCCAATGTTATTTCACCTCGACTCACTTAATCTCACCTCAACTCATCTATGCCAGCTCGACTCTCTTTAATTTTAGTGGTAGAATTTGAACCGCTTGGCGAACAGTAGTTTCAATTCGGCAACTCACCCGGGATGATGCTCATACACGATTGAGAGAATACAAAGGTTGCGCCGATCTCGGACCGATATTCCTGTCTTAACGAATTTGACCGAATCGTTGTTTGCATGACGTCACACTTGTGCAACTTGTTTACGTTTTCCTTGCGACATTTTTTCTTCTTCTTCCATTCTTGCTCACGTTTTGGCATTTCTCTCTCGCAATTGCACCAGTATGACGTCACACAAAAGTTATTCTCAAAAATCCTCTCTGATCGGCGCAATCTTGTATTCTATCATTCTTGATGCCCATATATTTGAACTTATCCGCATATTCAGGTTCATCTAAGAGTAACCAAATCAAGGCTCATTGGCCTACCAGTTTACTTTATTAGCAACAAATATAAAAAATGCAAAGCTCTACAATTTCATTGAAACTCTTCTTGTTTAAGTTGGAATATTTATACGCATGCAATTCTAAAACAACAAATCGCGACCATCACCATATCCAACAATCTGCACGCAACTTTTTTCACCATGTATAAAAAATACATTTTCTTCTATTTTTTAATTCCAGAAACAACACGTTCCAATTCAATTCAATTCGATTTATGTAGTGGTGCGAAGAGATATTTCACATCAAAATAAACAAATCATCAATCAGGCGAACCACAGGAATCGCACTCTGTTGAAATGTGTGCTCCATTTGGCGCAAGCGGTGGTATATAGCAGTGGAGCTGCACGCTTGCCGGCCAGACAGGCAGGCAGCTTGACAGTTGCCTGATGTGGGCAATTATTAGATGTACATAGTAGTATGTATGTATGTATAAGAATACATCTACATATAAAATAGATTTTCTATATGAGGATCCGCTGAATATGAATATGCAACACCTACATAAATACCTTTAGAAACATTCACTTGCCACNAAGAATACATCTACATATAAAATAGATTTTTTATATGAGGACCCGCTGTTAATTTGCATTTGTTTGTAAAAATGAATATGCAACACCTACATAAATACCTTTAGAAACATTCACTTGCCACATTATTTACATCCATTTGCATCGTACATACATGCATACTTTGAACGCAATAATTCAGCAAATTTTATTGGAATCATAAAACACTTATAAGCTAATAAATCCGCATATCAGCAATATCCAGCCAGCTGTAACTTTCAGCTGACAACCACTCAGCACAGGCGTGCATGTGAATCATCAAGATCATTTCTACTCCAGCTGTGAATAGCTCAAATAGCGCGAATAGTCAGTTTTTCTTTTACTCACGTCCATTCTTCGTACGAAGTTGGAAATTTATATACGATTTTCTTACATGCGTATGTATGTATGTATGTGTTTAAATAGGCATCGATCGACGATCAGCCATCATCCATTCNCACGAAGTTGGAAATTTATATACGATTTTCTTACATGCGTATGTATGTACATATGTATGTGTTTAAATAGGCATCGATCGACGATCAGCCATCATCCATTCGCTGATTTGCGCAGACAACACAGCCGCGCGTATCATATTTTATGTAGGCTGTCTAAAGTGACGGTTGGATGTGGTCGTGTGTGTTTATGTGTACAAATTACTTGGCGTATTCCAGGCCGAAATGGCCGCAAAAATAAAATGTCAAGCTGGTTAAAATGATTAGTCATGCGGTTGCAGTGCGATGCAAAATGTTCCCCCTTCTGATATAAAGCGTTGCCCATCGACTACATATGTACATACATATATCATACCAACGACCTTGAGCAACCACAAATCCCTCATAAAACTTCTAAGTCACATTGACTGCATCCGTTCAGGGACTCCGAGCTTGGAGGGCGAGTGGCTGCACTAAGGAAAGTGGGAAAGGTGCAATTATTTGCATCGAGAAACTCTTTTCGAAGCTGTTCTTTCATCTACCGAACTGCGCAAGCATTTTCGGGGCAGAAACGTTTGCAGTTAAGGAAACGGTAAGGTAGATACAACACCAGACACCCTCGAGAACTCAGCTGCACATTTTGAGAGACGAGTTATAACAATTGTAAACAAAACTTCGAAACTGCTGTATTAGTTTTTACTCCGAAATTAGAAAAGAAAAAAAATTGCGTAAAATATCGAATGAAATTTCGAAGTTTAACTTTAGAGTCGTAATAATTTAGCTCTCAAAGGGCCTAGACACTTCTACCGTGGCTTAAATTAAAGGTCTTGAATAGCACTAAAACTGACTTGTTTTTCGAGGGATAAAAATTGTGTGAAGGATGCACAGCTGCATGCAAATAATAAAAAATGCAATATATAATGCATCTCTCGAATTGAGGGGTTGAATTTTTTTTCCGTTTTTTAAACAGTGGAATCGTTTTTCTTGTCCCAAAATCTTTAATATTAGTATAATAAAAAATCCAAAAAATGTTTTTTTTTTTAAATATATCCGTTGGATTTTGCATGTTTTTTTTCAAAGAACACTATTTTTGACTAATTTTTTTAAGGTCAAGGAGTGATTGTGAGTGATAAGCTTACAAAGCCATTTTCATATCTTCATATCAAAATATTTCTTCTGTCGAAAGCGCTACGATTAATTGGCATGAAGTGTTAAAAAAGCACACTGTGTGCCGTCGAGTTAGCTTGAACATTTTATTTTTCAGTCGAGAAATGTAATTTTAAAATTTTAAAATTACTACGTTGTATTTTTCTCAAAAACATATGACTCAAAACATATGATTTGCAAACACATAATTCATTTATATACCATTTATGTATAATATAATAAAATAAAGTGTCTATCATACTTGGGCGTACAAAATTTTNCATTTTATTTTTCAGTCGAGAAATGTAATTTTAAAATTTTAAAATTACTACGTTGTATCTTTCTCAAACACATATGACTCAAAACATATGATTTGCAAACACATAATTCATTTATATACCATTTATGTATAATATAATAAAATAAAGTGTCCATCATACTTGGGCGTACAAAATTTTTGATTCTTATTAAATCTATAACCAAATCGATAAGTAATCATTAACAAAATCTATAGAAAAGTCGGTAACAAAATCTATAAATAAACTATAACAAAATCCAAAAAATATCGATAACAAAATCTATGACAAATTCAATAAAAATTGCGATAGCAAAACCGATAAAAATTTCGATAACAAAATCGACAAAAATTTCGATAACAAAATAGATAAATAATCGGCAACAAAATCGATAACAAAATTGATAAACATAGCGATAACAAATCCAATAACAATATCAAAATCACTAAAAATACGGACTACAAAATCTAAAAAATGTCGATTTTTATATCGATAAATTCGGAAGATATCGATAACAAAATTGAAAAAAAATACCGATAACAACGATAACAAAATCGATAAAAATATTGATAGTAAAATCGATAAGTAATCGATAACAAAATATATAAATAATCGATAACAAAAGAGATAAATAATCGGTAACAAAAGTGATAAAATAGCGATAACAAATCCAATAACAATATCAAAATTGTTAAAAATATTGATTACAAAATCTAAAAAATGTCGATTTTTATATCGATAAGTTCCGAAAATATCGATAACAAAATCGATAAAAAATACCGATAACAATGATAGGTCCCGAGAATCCCNGATAGCAAAACCGATAAAAATTTCGATAACAAAATCGACAAAAATTTCGATAACAAAATAGATAAATAATCGGCAACAAAATCGATAGCAAAATTGATAAACATAGCGATAACAAATCCAATAACAATATCAAAATCACTAAAAATACGGATTGCAAAATCTAAAAAATGTCGATTTTTATATCGATAAATTCTGAAGATATCGATAACAAAATTGAAAAAAATACCGATAACAACGATAACAAAATCGATAAAAATATTGATAGTAAAATCGATAAGTAATCGATAACAAAATATATAAATAATCGATAACAAAAGAGATAAATAATCGGTAACAAAAGTGATAAAATAGCGATAACAAATCCAATAACAATATCAAAATTGTTAAAAATATTGATTACAAAATCTAAAAAATGTCGATTTTTATATCGATAAGTTCCGAAAATATCGATAACAAAATCGATAAAAAATACCGATAACAATGATAGGTCCCGAGAATCCCGAAAATCTCTAAAATCCCAAAATAGTTCCCAGNGTAGCGATAACAAATCCAATAACAATATCAAAATTGTGAAAAATATGGATTACAAAATGTAAAAAATTTCGATTTTTATATCGATAAGTTCCGAAAATATCGATAACAAAATCGATAAAAAATACCGATAACAATGATACGGGACAATGATAGGTCCCAAGAATCCCGAAAATCTCTAAAATCCCAAAATAGTTCCCAGATGGAGTCTTTGTGTCTCTATCTACATACATAAATATATCCTTTTAATTACCTTTATATTAATCTTTCTTCATCTTTCTTCCTCTATCTTCATCTTTACTTTTATAGGTATCCGCATTCTTATTTTTTCTTTATATTTATTTTCGTTTTTACTTTTATGTTTATCATTTTTGTCATCTACATATTTATACCCCTTCACCTTTTCCCTTATATACATAAGTANATCATTTTCGTCATCTACATATTTATACCCCTTCACCTTTTCCCTTATATACATAAGTAAGGTGTTTAAATTTACCTTGGTCTTCATTTTTGCCTCTTCTTTACGCATCTTTGTTTTTGTTTTTATTTTTACCTTTGCCTTTATCCTTTTCCTTATATTTGTACGTACTTACCTTTACNTAACTGCCAGTATGAGCGGACGTTGGAATTCCAACAACCAACAACTGATCATCAATAGGCAGCCATTTCTGCGATCTACAGACGACCAGCGACCACAACAGATACTACAATGATGATCTACAGTACTATGTATGTATGNAAATTTACCTTGGTCTTCATTTTTGCCTCTTCTTTACGCATCTTTGTTTTTGTTTTTATTTTTACCTTTGCCTTTATCCTTTTCCTTATATTTGTACGTACTTACCTTTACTTTCATTCTTGTATTGGTATTTTCCTAAGTGTTATTCTTTAACCTTTTATTAGCAAGTTTTTGTTAAATTTATACCATGTGCATACACTCAAGAAGCATTTGTTTCAGCCCCAACCATTTCCCTTGCACCATTTCCGTACGCAATTTCCGTTGAATTTGCCAATTTACTCCCAACCAACCAGCCACCGCTAAAGAAATTTCACTTCAAAAGTTCACCAGAATACGCATACATAGTAAGTAACCGTAGCCTTACTCTTTCACCCTTGTGGCTTTAGCCTGGAAAGTCCCTTAGGTTTGCAAACACAACTTCACTTACACATACATATGTATGTATGTACAAACACACATGAATTTGAGTGTAACCCATTCTAATTCGATTTGTGTTTATTTTGGTTATGAAGTGTTTTTGTTTGGAATATTGTTGCAATTATACTAGTCCATATAGTCTCGTTAATACGTTGCAGAACGCTGCGGGCGTCCGTGTAAACATTTCATTGATTGTTTTTAAAACAAACATTCATCTTGCGATGCTGCATCTCCATCACCAACAACTGGCTGGTGAATGCGCCATAGGAACAACATTGCGATCAGCAACCCATCAACATACGCCAAGATGGAATGTTCGCATAACACACTAACATACAACCACACATATGTACATATGTATGTACATACTTTTGTACATGCAACCTCACGCAATTTGAAACATCGAAGACAGACGCTTTTCATCAGCGCATACAATGCAGAGACTGACGCACGCATACACACAATTCCATGTCGACGCATTCTAAAAAAAAAAAAACAAAGTGTGCAAAGGTTGACTGGCTGCTGATCGCAGTTTGTTGTTATTTAAATAGCCAATCATGTTGTGGTGTAGGTGAAACTACCTTTTCACCATTGACATTTACGACTGCCCCTTGTGGTCAAGTAGCCGCAGCCGCACTATTAAAGTTGATCTTGTACTTGCCTTAAATGGCTGCACGTTGCAAAAACAGTAGTTTGGCAGTAAATTGTGGTAAGACACAATGTGGATGCGCTTGTTATGTTTGGCCACAAAGAGGCGTGCTTTCAACCAAACTTGGCCAGTTGCCACAGCCTTTAAAGATTCTTTCTGAAAGCTTACAATGGCACTCGACAACTCAGTTGGCTGGGCTGTTAGCTTGTTAAACTGTTGTCAATTGTTAACTGCCAGTATGAGCGGACGTTGGAATTCCAACAACCAACAACTGATCATCAATAGGCAGCCATTTCTGCGATCTACAGACGACCAGCGACCACAACAGATACTACAATGATGATCTACAGTACTATGTATGTATGTACTCCATTTTTTCGCTAAAATCAACCATACAAAAAGAATGATGAATAAAAGAGAGCTCGTAAGCTCACGGGCTTTCATGTATGTACATACAGATACTTATAGTCTGTTTCCACCAAAGGCTTAACTGTAGTTAAGAGCTAATATAAGTTCCAAAAATTTTAAGATGGACGGATTGGCAAGGTTTATTTCTTAATATTTTAATTTTTTTTTATTAAACTGCGCTGAACGGTTGGTGGAAATGAATTATCATACTGGTATATTTATACGGATGGTTGACTAGGTTTTTCCTAATCGGTTTCAATGGTTTTTTTTTTTTTTTAANACACACTAACATACAACCACACATATGTACATATGTATGTACATACTTTTGTACATGCAACCTCACGCAATTTGAAACATCGAAGACAGACGCTTTTCATCAGCGCATACAATGCAGAGACTGACGCACGCACACACACAATTCCATGTCGACGCATTCTAAAAAAAAAAAACAAAAAAAAAAACAAAGTGTGCAAAGGTTGACTGGCTGCTGATCGCAGTTTTTGTTATTTAAATAGCCAATCATGTTGTGGTGTAGGTGAAACTACCTTTTCACCATTGACATTTACGACTGCCCCTTGTGGTCAAGCAGCCGCAGCCGCACTATTAAAGTTGATCTTGTACTTGCCTTAAATGGGTGCACGTTGCAAAAACAGTAGTTTGGCAGTAAATTGTGGTAAGACACAATGTGGATGCGCTTGTTATGTTTGGCCACAAAGAGGCGTGCTTTCAACCAAACTTGGCCAGTTGCCACAGCCTTAAAGATTCTTTCTGACCGTTTACATTGGCACTGGACAACTCAGTTGGCTGGGCTGTTAGCTTGTTAAACTGTTGTCAATTGTTAACTGCCAGTATGAGCGGACGTTGGAATTCCAACAACCAACAACTGATCATCAATAGGCAGCCATTTCTGCGATCTACAGACGACCAGCGACCACAACAGATACTACAATGATGATCTACAGTACTATGTATGTATGAATGTATGTATGTACTCCATTTTTTCGCTAAAATCAACCATACAAAAAGAATGATGAATAAAAGAGAGCTGGTAAGCTCACGGGCTTTCATGTATGTACATACAGATACTTATAGTCTGTTTCCACCAAAGGCTTAACTGTAGTTAAGAGCTAATATAAGTTCCAAAAATTTTAAGATGGACGGATTGGCAAGGTTTATTTCTTAATATTTTAATTTTTTTTTATTAAACTGCGCTGAACGGTTGGTGGAAATGAATTATCATACTGGTATATTTATACGGATGGTTGACTAGGTTTTTCCTAATCGGTTNAACCAAACTTGGCCAGTTGCCACAGCCTTAAAGATTCTTTCTGACCGTTTACATTGGCACTGGACAACTCAGTTGGCTGGGCTGTTAGCTTGTTAAACTGTTGTCAATTGTTAACTGCCAGTATGAGCGGACGTTGGAATTCCAACAACCAACAACTGATCATCAATAGGCAGCCATTTCTGCGATCTACAGACGACCAGCGACCACAACAGATACTACAATGATGATCTACAGTACTATGTATGTATGAATGTATGTATGTACTCCATTTTTTCGCTAAAATCAACCATACAAAAAGAATGATGAATAAAAGAGAGCTGGTAAGCTCACGGGCTTTCATGTATGTACATACAGATACTTATAGTCTGTTTCCACCAAAGGCTTAACTGTAGTTAAGAGCTAATATAAGTTCCAAAAATTTTAAGATGGACGGATTGGCAAGGTTTATTTCTTAATATTTTAATTTTTTTTTATTAAACTGCGCTGAACGGTTGGTGGAAATGAATTATCATACTGGTATATTTATACGGATGGTTGACTAGGTTTTTCCTAATCGGTTACAATGTTTTTTTTTTTTTTTAATAATTTTAGGCAGTTTTTTGAAGTCTTGATTTTTCGAATAACGAGTAATCCAGATCATTTCAATCGAATAAGTGGGGTTTCACCAGAATATAAAAATTCTAGATATTTATTTTATTGAAAATGGAAACAGGGAAATTTTCCATTGCACAATATTTATTACTTGAAAAATAATAGGAAAACCGAACGAAACAAAACTCTGTGCTCAAAACAAAGTATCTCCTCTTTTAATTAATTGTTTCGTGTGATTTTTTTGTTTAATAAAAGGTAAATACATAGTATATTTCAAGGGAAATTATGTAAAAAGTTGAAACCGAATAATCGAGGTGATTTGTAGGTCAAAAAGTAATACATATTTCATTTTTCAAACAAGAATCAGTAAAATTCTATAAAAACAATTGCTAAATATTAATTTTTAATATTCTCATTTTTCGTTACAGTATTTCTCTTTGACGTCAGGATAGTTTTAAGGGGGCTTTGAAATTTAAAATGTTGCAGTAATTAAGAAAAATATTTAAAAAATTCAGTGCAATGTAGAATAACAATATTGGTATCAAATAAAGGAGAAGGCTGTGTAGAATTAAAAAAGAATAAATTTGTTGGTACGTAAAGTTAAAAGAATGAGATGTGAAAATTGGTTGCTTTTATATTATTCCTTAAAATATTTTTATTTATTTATTTTTTTCAAAAATAAATATGGCAAATTTTAAAGGATGTTCAAGGATAAAATTTAAAACGGCATTTTCAATACCTCTTCGTCCTTACGCACCAAAAATTTAATTTTTTTTAATTCCAGAGCTTTCTCTCTTATTTGATACCCATATTGTTACTTTACAGTGCACTGAATTTTTAAATATTTTTTTTTTATTAATCATAAATTTTAAATTTCGAGATCCTTTAAAAAAATCCTGACGTCAAAAAGAAAAGCACCGTTTTACTATTTTTGCCCATAGTTTTTCTAATATATTGAGTTTTTTGTGTATAAAATTTATTGTCGCACGGTGCACAAAAATGTTGAAGTTTTTGCTCAAAAATCTAAAATTTTTATGGTTGGTATATTTTTTTCTCTGATTACAATAAAATTTTTGGGAACGTATTTTTGTAAAAAAAAATGTATTTCCAACAATAATCGGCTATTTGCATACAAAAATCAAGGTTTTTGGCCTTTTTCGGTAATTTTTGGGTGGTTTTTTGTATGAAAACTGTCTAAATATTTGTCAGATCGCAGAAATAAAGTTTAATTCGGGTTCCTCGCACTAAAAAAAAAAACTCCAATACGAATTTTCAGAGCAATTGTAAAATTTCACTCAAAACTGTAGGGGGACCAACTTGAATTTCATAAGTATTACTCGATCAAATGACCTAACCTAGAAAAATTACTATCACCACTAAAACTAGAGTATCCGAATTGACTTTACTAGGTAGGTCGTCGGCTTGTTCCAAAAAAGGCTAATTTTCGTGCACAATGTAATCGAACACCCTAATATTTATACATATATGTAGCTACGCTGGCATTCTGACCCGAATCTTAAAATAAGGTTTTATTAAAAGTAATAACACTTTGTATGTGGCTTTAATCGCAGTAAAAAATAAAGATTTGACACTAAGAAAATGGCCACACTCATTTCCCAGCTCCCTACAGCTTTTAAAGCCATACAAAATTTCACATAGCTGAACCCAATATCTAGGCTATGAAATATAAGAGACCTCATTTAGTGATGACAATTGTAGAATCCTATCTAATCCTCAATCCAGAGGCTTCATTTTTGACGATAGGACCAAAGACCTCTTCCTTTCCCACCCTGACATTTAAGTCTCTTGTCACGATTTTTATATCGTGATGGGAATCTCGCTCTCAAGTGCATTTTATGGACCGATAGAATAGATCTTTGGTCGCTTTCTATCGGGACGTGGGCGCGAGTAAACGAGATGTGGAAGAATCTCGCATTGATGCGGATTTTGGCGAGAAACTCATTTACACGGGTAACCGAAAAACTCGGCGACTAAATGTCTCTCGCACCACAAATGCGACAGCGATTTTGCGCTACTTTACATGATAAGTGTAGCAGACGCCGCAATCTCCAATATTTATACTACCTTTCCTCTACCAGCGCAATTCTGGAATATCACTCTCAGTCTCAGTCTTTGTGGCTCCTTTTCTTATATAGTTTCGGAAATTCCAGGTACCTGCTCTCTAAACGCAGTCCTTTGTAAGTTCGCCGTGGTCGTCATCAAAAGAGGGCGGAGAGACTGAGGCCTATTTTTCTCCATTTATTGGAATTTGTTTTGACGTGACGGGTCCTAAACCAAACGCACAACACATTGCTCGCTGGTGAACGGGTGTTCGGTTGCTACACAGGAGATACTTGTTTTACACACCGAAAGTCATGAGCTGCTTGAATCGTGCGCAAAAGAGTCGTTTTCGGCCACTCACTGTTGAGTGGCGATCAAACATTTTCCCCAAAATTCGTGGACTTTCCTTGCCCATCATCCACTGCGTTAACACTTCCTAGATTTCCCTAGAACGTTACCTATGCATAATCAATCCATATGAAGTTGGTAGGCAAAATAGTGGGTGTTCAAAATGAAGTCCCACAGGCAGCTAATGTTCACCTCAGAGAATTTGTTGGGAGTGTTGCTGAAATATGAGCCCACATGTTTAAGCCTTCATATTCTGTCTTATTGGACAGTATCCGTTCAGGACTACCGTTCAAACCGAGAGTTGGCAGTTAGCTAGCTGACTATTCGCCAGAAGGACATTGCAGCATTGCCTATCAGTTCAGGAGCGAACCGCAGGTTGAGTGGTTGTTTTCATTTGAGCTCACTTTCCAGAGAGATCATCTGAAAATTATAATATTACAATGACCGCCAAAACGATTGACGGACTCGTATTTTTGGCCGCGCCGTCAAAACCAATGCACTGGTATATCGAGAAACTTTATAGCAGACAAACATATTTCTTGCAGGACTTAGATATTCAATCCAATAGGACTCAGCACCGTCACGCAAGGCATACAGTAATCAGTAATGACTGGGAAATAATCTTCCAAACTTCATTTCTTCGAAACATGGGCTGTCGAATTCTTCAGCCGCAAACCAACTGTTTGGTGTATTTTAAAAAGTAAAATTGGCTCCGAAAAAATTTCGGAGTATCGAGCATCTAAAATAAGCGTTTAACCGCGAATGTGGCAAAAATACCACAGAGCCACGTGCGTGAAAATTGCGACGGCTTTATTGGCCGTTTGAAGGCTATAATTCAGACCAAGGGTGACTAAATCAAATTTCGCTGAAGCAGTTTTAAGAAAGTTCATTCATCAACACTTTTTACTTAGTATGAAAAAAATCGATTCAAAAATAAAGAATATATATATATTTTTATACGGTGAATGTTCAATTTCTCCACCCTGTATAAATAAATTTGTATGTGAGTAGTGTATGTATTGGCTACACTAAAGTAGAAGCTTGCCATCAAACATTTTCCTCAATTTGTTTGCAGACAAATTAATTTCAAATACCACGCAACAAAATTTCGTTTTCACAATACCACATGTGTCCATCGGCAATAGCATGTGTCTGTCGGCAAGTCGAAATTAATTTCGTTAAATTGATTACACATTCACGAACTATTTGAGCTGAGAAATCAAAACAACATTAACAGCGGGACAATGGAGCTGGGGCATGAGCATACTTTTTATTGCCACTAGAGTGTTAATTGCATTCTGATGGATTTATCACCTTAACAGTAAAACGTGCGAGTGAGAACTGCTTGAGCGTTTCGTTTTTTTTTTTT
>NW_016158874.1:0-1464 GCF_001687245.7 Rhagoletis zephyria | reverse complement strand
AACAAAATTAATATACCCTTGTGCACAAGTGCGCTCGGGTATAAAAACACGGGTCTCCTTATTTTCGATCATTTTCAGTTCTGAGGCAAAATAACAAAAAGTTGTTTTTCCTGTGTATTGTTGGAGCACCCTAATATACATATGTACATATGCATATATATGTATGGAACATTAGTACATATGAACAGCATTTTTTATTAAAATATTCTTCTATACGAATTTTAAAAGTACATACACTCCGCGACAAATGATTAGGGTCACCCAGTTTGGGCTATGTACTTCTTTTTAATTAATTTTAATTATTATTTTTTTATTTTGTTGACGGTGTTACGCATCTATAACGAATGTTCGCATATTATTTGATATGGAGGAAAAAGCGCAACACCGTCAACAAAAAATTGCAAGAAATAACGGTATTTTTTAACCTACTTACAACTTGCACTTTATTACACTGTTCATTCAATGTCGACGACTGAGTGGAAGCTCAACCTATCTCGGCTGCCGGTTCGAAAACGCCCTATTTCAGAATTTGTTTGAGGAACGCGTTGTAGGGCGTTCTTGAAAAGTTTCCTGAGATAGGGCGTCTTCGAACCGGCTGCCTAGCTAGGGTGTTCTCCAGCATAACCAACTTGAACTCAATTTGAGCACATTGAACTGTGATGGGTTTGGGCGAGTCTAAGATATTTACCAAAAAATTGCATCTTTCACACAGATTGTTTTTAGAGCATAATGAAATATATTTTTGCTATTACCAATCAAAATTCTAAAAAAGCGGATTTTCGGCCCGCACTAATATACATACATACATACATATATGGATATGAGTAGTAAATGCATTTTCTAATTTTAAATCGATTTTACAGCCACTACATTTTTTTTTTTTTAAGAAAAAATATCATCAACATCTTTTTGTCTAATTTGTTGTATTACTCTTTATAATCTAGAGTTCCCAATACTCTCAACTGCTGCACAAAGCAAAATTACTAAGATTTCAATTAATAGGATTTTCATTATTTCCTCTGCTCATACTTAAATACTATTTCCTCATCTTCTTCATCTTATTTGCTTGTGTTTATTTTTTTTTTGTACTTCATTATGTTTCCTTGCCTATTGTGTTGACAATTCGCTTTGATCAGCAATGAGATGTGCAAGCGAGATTTTTTTCCCCCTTTGTACGCCGCAAAAGTACAAATTGCACGTACAAGTTCGGTTGCAATTGGCTAATTGATTTCGACGTCTCCGTCAGTGCGCGGTCAATGTTGACCACCACATCATTATTGTCTTTTCGCAGCACAATATACCAAATGGATAAGACATTTTTGTCAACGACTCTTCACACTTACTTTCGTCTAGTTTCGCCATTTACCATTACATACGCAAGTAACATAGCAATTCATCGTTGCAAGTGAATGTTAGGCAAGTGGCGTAGTTAATATTTTTATATAGGGGTGCATAGATATTATT
>NW_016158873.1:101256-106584 GCF_001687245.7 Rhagoletis zephyria | reverse complement strand
TGCCAAGTGAATTCATTGATGTACCTTAACTACTCCCCCTTTAAAATCTAAAACGCTCCGGTTTCAGCTGTTTAAAATTTTGTTTGAATAACGTAACTTAAATATAACCTTAAACATGCATTTTAACAGATATTCAAGATAACTTAATGTTTTTAGATAATTAGGAATAAAGAAAATGTAAATAATCAAAACTGATATCTCGCGAAATACTCATATTAAATATTTTTTAAAACAAGTTCACACATTAGACTTTATTTATTTATTTATTTATTCAATCAAATGGAATACAAATCCTTACTGACTAAAGCAAAGGATCATAAATACTACCTAAAGTAATTTAGCAGGACACGACGTACTGTTTCAAATGAGACTGATGGATCATATTCTGAAAGATCATTTAACTCGGAGAGGGTTCTAAAGAAAGGCGAGAATTTCATCCCAAATAAAATAATGAAGCACGCCGCAAGTTATGAGACGGAACATTTAAAGATAACTTCTCCAAAAGCGTAGAGCAATCGACAGAGCCCTCCACTATTTTAGCCACAAAAGAGGCAGCGAGGAATGAGCGCCTACTATTTAACGAGTTTAAGCCAAGGAGTTGGCAACGAGATGATACGGGGGTACAAGCTCCGAAAACCTCAGGGAACGCAAGGCAAATTTTATAAAAACTTTTTGGATCCTTTCAATCCTGTTTGAATAGACGGACTGATAGGGTCGCCAAATGAAGGACGCGTATTCTAACCTAAATCTCACCAATGAAACATACAGAAGCTTAAGGGTATAGGGATCCCTAAATGACCGACTATTACGCTGAACAAAAGCAAGCATAGCATAAGCTTTGGAAATAACGTAATTAATATGAGTTGAGAAGGTTAGTTTTGAGTCAAAGTATACTCCTAAATCTTTAACCTCAACGACAGTTCTAAGATCATAACCACCAATATTATACTTGGTTTGAACAGGAAGCAGCTTTCTGGTGTAAGTAGAATATGAGCACTTACTGACGTTCAGAGATAAACAATTAAGAGAGCACCATGAGTGTAGTCTATCGAGCTCGGATTGCAACAATATGGCGTCTTGTGAGTTTTTTATCACTGAGTAAACCTTGAGGTCATCAGCATATAATAAATACTTAGACGACAGAAGACCCAACATCGTTTATGAATAGGACAAATAAGAGAGGACCCAAGATACTACCTTGAGGGACACCCGAAGTGGCAACAAAATGATTGGTAAGTTTATTATCGATGGCAACTGTACAACACCTGTTGGAAAGGTAGGAACGAATCCATTCAAGGAAAGTATTGATCAAAACCTTGTGCGAAACTCGTATCAAACGCCTTTGAAAAGTCCTTGTATACTGCGTCAACTTGGAGACCCGTCTGCAACGCAGCAACACAATCCTCCATGAAAATAGCAAGGTTAGTAACAGTTGACCTGCCACTTACAAAGCCGTGCTGATAAGGGCTGATCAAACTTTTAACTACAAAATTAAGCCTCTGTTTCACAACCGACTCAAAAACTTTTGGAACAGTAGCCAACTTTGATATAGGCCTATAGTTCGAAACATCATTCTTATTGCCACTTTTATAAATTGGCGTAATATAAGCTTTTTTCCACTCATCAATAAATCCCTAAATCGTTGTACAAATAGCTAAAGATGTCCCCTCCTTTTATCCAACGATTTTAAACTAATCAGCAATGAGCAATCACTATAGGAAGGAAGCGGGTCAGAGAAACGCAAGGAGCGTAAAGCGTCTTTAAGGAACACCTTTTGAACGCGCTCGATCCTGTCAATCTTAATTTGATGGGACGGTCGCCAGATAAAAGCAGCATACTCCAGATGGGAGCCCACGAACGAGGTATATAACCGGTTTAAAGTATTTGGATTAGAGAACTCAGCACTATTCCTCCTGACGAAGCCAAGCATTGCATATGATTTAGAAATTATGAAATCGATGTGGCTATTAAATGGTGTCAAATATAACACCAAGGTCCTTAATTTCTCTGATAAGCTGCAGCGTGCTGCCTGAGAAACGATACGACGTAACAAACACATTTGGGGACTTAGAGAAAGTAACATGAAAACATGTATTGACATTAAGGGAAAGGCGCGATTGAAGGTCACAAGTGGGCAGGTTGTCAAGCTCTGATTAAAGTTTGAGCATGTCGGCAGTGCTCATATTCGAGAATATTTGCAAATCGTCGGTGTATAACAGAAAATTTGAAAAAGAGAAGCATTAACTAATGTCATTTATAAACAAAACAAAAAGCATTGACCCGAGAATACTACTTTGTGGCACTCCCGAGGTTGCACCGAAGATATCAGACGAAAAATGGTCTACCGTAACAACGCATCGCCTGCAACACAAAGACGAATTAAGCCAGTTTAAAAAGACAGAATGGAGACTTAAGCAGGGATCACACGATTTGTACATTTGCACAGTTACAGAAAGGTGTTCTTTCATATTTTGTTATAGTGCTGAACTCATTCTGGATACAAATTTCTAGACAACACCACTATGTGACTGCCGAATATGCAAATGTACAAACCGTATGATCCCTGCTTTAGGCGTTCGAGTTTCGCGACTAAAAATCTATGCGGCACCTGTGTAGATACAATCCACCTGAGATGCATTAGAAAAAGCCGAAATACAATATAAGGCTATTGACCGATAAACAGTGTTAATAAAAGTGCGGATACTCCATCAATCTCAGTTCTTGCGAAAGTCTTCGGATCAACAACACCTTTCGCTACATCATCTTATGAGAGGTATAGGGAACCNTTAATAAAAGTGCGGATACTCCATCAATCTCAGTTCTTGCGAAAGTCTTTGGATCAACAACACCTTTCGCTACATCATCTTATGAGAGGTATAGGGAACCAAAGCCAAATGAGGAACTAACACCGGATGCATTCCCAATATCAAGATTTGTGTCTAAATCACTGGATATGAAGAAGTCAGCCAACAGATTAGCCACATCAGCGGGAGTATCCGCTAGTATTGAGGAAAACTGAAGATGGAATAGTAGAGCATGATTTTTTCGATGTAACACAATTCCAGAAGGCTTTGGGGTTAGATTTAATATTAAGTTCAAAATTAAGGACATAATTTTTGTGGAGAAACTTATCAAGGCAGTTAAACTCTTTTTAAAAACGCTTTCTGTACATTGTGTAGTATCTCGGACTATTGGTTGATTTGTACTTGTTGTAATATTTATTTCGCTCGCTGATTTTTGAGCTTCTTTAATCGAGAATGGTACTTTTGACGGTGGAATGTTGGCAGAACAAATGTCAACCAAATTGTCTTGAAGGTGTTAAAGCAGTTGTCGGCATCCAAGTCGTCGAGCAAGTCGGACCAAATCTGCGAACAAATTGTTAATGCCTTAAAAGATTAGTACCTATAGTGATCGGTGCGAAATGACAAAATTCCATCTTAAGAATGAGCGCAACATGATGCAGACCTGCTGCTGTAATTGGGAAAGACATTTGGTAATGCTGTAATTTACCCCATCGCAAATGAAAATTAAATCTAAAATTCTATCGAGCTCGTATACAAAATTATCAATTTGCGATAGGTTAAGACTAAGTAAATTATCAATAAGATAAGATTTATGAAAGGAAGATAGATTATTAGGAGTAACCCCATTGGTAGTGTAACTATTTGACCATTTGACTATTTTTTTAACTAAGTTTAAAATGCCGAATACACAACTAAATTGTCCCCTATCGTATTGTGAACAAAATATGTAATGTTGTCAGCATGTGCCCAATAGAGTGGTCCATGAAATCTTTTTTTTTAATATTACTCAGTGCAAATTTGTGTTCCGTTTGCTAAAAAATTGAAGTACATAACTTAAAAAAAAAAATAAAATTTAGAGGCCGCTCAAATCCATTTTTGTTTTGCTTAAAATTACTCTTCCTTCAATCCGTGCGCACGCGAAATTCCTCTGGAAATCTAAGTTTTGTAAGATCTTATAATATGCTTTCGAGGCCGCTGAATACACTAGAAGAGTTATTTTTTCGATCCAGCTCTTACCTTTTTAGATAATACGAATAAATAATACAAAAAAATCAGACAAAACCCGAAATTGAAATTGAAAATATGATTATTTCTTAGAAAAAATTTATTTAATTTTACGTTAATGATGATATGTATAGCCATAACCTTAGCGAACAAAAAGAGTCATCGCAGAGGATTTTACGTTCATTACTTCTCGAGATATTGGCAAATTATTGAACCTGAATCTAGATGCGTGGCTGATGCCTGTATTTAAAAAACGTACCGCTTTAAATTTTCACTGAGTGTGCTGAACTAGTTTTTTTCGCTACGTCTTAAAAAAAATTTGATAAGGAAATGTGGTGATTTCCGAAATAGCTATCACTTCTACAATTTTTTCAAATTATTGTTGCTTTTCCACAATAGTTTTTCATTAAAAACGGCCTCAAGCTCAATAAAAATTGTTGAATATAATTGTTATAAGGCCATAAATAACAAAAACAAATAACTTAACGACGAGCACTCCTAAAAGTTAAACATTCTAAAAATACAATAAAAAAACCAACAAACCCAACAACCACATGATTAAGTTTAAATAGCACTGAAATAGCTGCGCTTGATTGCAGTTGGCTCACATGAGAAACAGTGGAAAAATTAACAACAGTTTATAAGGCGAACTTATCACAGTGCGTAGGCAAATGGCTTAGTCAGCTGGGGTCGTCGGTTCGAATCCCGCTGAAGAAATTTGATGAGGAAATGTGGTGATTTCCGAAATAGCTATCACTCCTACCATTTTTTCGAATTGTAGCTTTTCCACAATAGTTTTTCATTAAAAACTACCTCAAGCTCAATAAAAATTGTTGAATACAACTGTTATAAGGCCATAAATAACAAAAACAAATAACTTAACGACGAGCACACCTAAAAGTTAAACATTCTAAAAATAGAATTATTAACAAAAACCAACCACCACATGATCAATTTTAAATAACACTGGAATAGCTGCGCTTGATTGTAGTTGGCTCACATGGAAAAAGTGGAAAAAGCAACAACAGTTTATAAGGCGGACTTAGCACAGTGCGTAGGCAACTGGCTGTGTCAGCTGGGGTCGTTGGTTCGAGTCCCAGTGAAGAAGCCTGATGAGGAAATGTGGTGGTTTCCGAAATAGCTATCACTTCTACAATTTTTTCAAATTGTTGCTTGTCCACAATAGTTTTTCATCAAAAGCGGCCTCAAACTCAATAAAAATTGTTGAATATAATTGTTATAAGGCCATAAATAACAAAAACAAATAACTTAAGGACGAGCACACCTAAAAGTTAAACAT
>NW_016158873.1:85823-88230 GCF_001687245.7 Rhagoletis zephyria | reverse complement strand
AAATTGTCTTGAAGGTGTTAAAGCAGTTGTCGGCATCCAAGTCGTCGAGCAAGTCGGACCAAATCTGCGAACAAATTGTTAATGCCTTAAAAGATTAGTACCTATAGTGATCGGTGCGAAATGACAAAATTCCATCTTAAGAATGAGCGCAACATGATGCAGACCTGCTGCTGTAATTGGGAAAGACATTTGGTAATGCTGTAATTTACCCCATCGCAAATGAAAATTAAATCTAAAATTCTATCGAGCTCGTATACAAAATTATCAATTTGCGATAGGTTAAGACTAAGTAAATTATCAATAAGATAAGATTTATGAAAGGAAGATAGATTATTAGGAGTAACCCCATTGGTAGTGTAACTATTTGACCACTTAACATTACTAAGTTTAAAATGCCGAATACACAACTAAATTGTCCCCTATCGTATTGTGAACAAAATATGTAATGTTGTCAGCATGTGCCCAATAGAGTGGTCCATGAAATCTTTTTTTTTAATATTACTCAGTGCAAATTTGTGTTCCGTTTGCTAAAAAATTGAAGTACATAACTTAAAAAAAAAAATAAAATTTAGAGGCCGCTCAAATCCATTTTTGTTTTGCTTAAAATTACTCTTCCTTCAATCCGTGCGCACGCGAAATTCCTCTGGAAATCTAAGTTTTGTAAGATCTTATAATATGCTTTCGAGGCCGCTGAATACACTAGAAGAGTTATTTTTTCGATCCAGCTCTTACCTTTTTAGATAATACGAATAAATAATACAAAAAAATCAGACAAAACCCGAAATTGAAATTGAAAATATGATTATTTCTTAGAAAAAATTTATTTAATTTTACGTTAATGATGATATGTATAGCCATAACCTTAGCGAACAAAAAGAGTCATCGCAGAGGATTTTACGTTCATTACTTCTCGAGATATTGGCAAATTATTGAACCTGAATCTAGATGCGTGGCTGATGCCTGTATTTAAAAAACGTACCGCTTTAAATTTTCACTGAGTGTGCTGAACTAGTTTTTTTCGCTACGTCTTAAAAAAAATTTGATAAGGAAATGTGGTGATTTCCGAAATAGCTATCACTTCTACAATTTTTTCAAATTATTGTTGCTTTTCCACAATAGTTTTTCATTAAAAACGGCCTCAAGCTCAATAAAAATTGTTGAATATAATTGTTATAAGGCCATAAATAACAAAAACAAATAACTTAACGACGAGCACTCCTAAAAGTTAAACATTCTAAAAATACAATAAAAAAACCAACAAACCCAACAACCACATGATTAAGTTTAAATAGCACTGAAATAGCTGCGCTTGATTGCAGTTGGCTCACATGAGAAACAGTGGAAAAATTAACAACAGTTTATAAGGCGAACTTATCACAGTGCGTAGGCAAATGGCTTAGTCAGCTGGGGTCGTCGGTTCGAATCCCGCTGAAGAAATTTGATGAGGAAATGTGGTGATTTCCGAAATAGCTATCACTCCTACCATTTTTTCGAATTGTAGCTTTTCCACAATAGTTTTTCATTAAAAACTACCTCAAGCTCAATAAAAATTGTTGAATACAACTGTTATAAGGCCATAAATAACAAAAACAAATAACTTAACGACGAGCACACCTAAAAGTTAAACATTCTAAAAATAGAATTATTAACAAAAACCAACCACCACATGATCAATTTTAAATAACACTGGAATAGCTGCGCTTGATTGTAGTTGGCTCACATGGAAAAAGTGGAAAAAGCAACAACAGTTTATAAGGCGGACTTAGCACAGTGCGTAGGCAACTGGCTGTGTCAGCTGGGGTCGTTGGTTCGAGTCCCAGTGAAGAAGCCTGATGAGGAAATGTGGTTTCCGAAATAGCTATCACTTCTACAATTTTTTCAAATTGTTGCTTGTCCACAATAGTTTTTCATCAAAAGCGGCCTCAAGCTCAATAAAAATTGTTGAATACAACTGTTATAAGGCCATAAATAACAAAAACAAATAACTTAACGACGAGCACACCTAAAAGTTAAACATTCTAAAAATAGAATTATTAACAAAAACCAACAACCACATGATCAATTTTAAATAACACTGGAATAGCTGCGCTTGATTGTAGTTGGCTCACATGGAAAAAGTGGAAAAAGCAACAACAGTTTATAAGGCGGACTTAGCACAGTGCGTAGGCAACTGGCTGTGTCAGCTGGGGTCGTTGGTTCGAGTCCCAGTGAAGAAGCCTGATGAGGAAATGTGGTGGTTTCCGAAATAGCTATCACTTCTACAATTTTTTCAAATTGTTGCTTGTCCACAATAGTTTTTCATCAAAAGCGGCCTCAAACTCAATAAAAATTGTTGAATATAATTGTTATAAGGCCATAAATAACAAAAACAAATAACTTAAGGACGAGCACACCTAAAAGTTAAACA
>NW_016158873.1:85470-85641 GCF_001687245.7 Rhagoletis zephyria | reverse complement strand
GTTATTTCCGAAATAGCTATCACTTGTACCATTTTTTCAAATTGTTGTTGCTTTTCCACAATANATTTTTTCAAATTGTTGCTTGTCCACAATAGTTTTTCATCAAAAGCGGCCTCAAACTCAATAAAAATTGTTGAATATAATTGTTATAAGGCCATAAAATAACAAAAA
>NW_016158873.1:80715-81517 GCF_001687245.7 Rhagoletis zephyria | reverse complement strand
AAAATATATGTAGCGAACAGTTTGAGTATCACTGTAATGTGACACTTAATAAACGCAGCGCAAACAGCTGTGACAAGAAATACTAAACGAAGTAAACAAAAAGAGCAAAAAGAAATGTGCAAAAATAGAAACGATCTCAGTTAACTACAAAGGAATAACAACAACAATGATAACAACAAATGACTCGGCAAGATTAGATGTAAGCTAGTGAAATTTAATTAAATTTAATAAAAACCACAAAAATCACAAAACTTTCACTTAGCTTCGGTTATTATCACACTAAGATGCTCGTAGGCACTTTTTATAGCAACTTTTACTCAAAATTAGCACAATAAACTTTGCAAAATACAAAGACCAATCAAGGCACAAATAAGTAGAACTTCACAGCTTGACGTTTGCGTTTATACAAGAACAAGGTTTTAAAAGCGATTATTGGTTTTGTTTTGCTCCGCATGTACTCTTCAAGAATATCAGAAAGTTGACAGCTAGTTATGTGTCCTCTATAACTAGCTGTCAACTTTCTGTGTAAGCATCACAGTTGCGAAGTGTAAATTGAAAAATCTAAAAACAAGCATAGAAACTTTGTAGAAAACCTTAAATCAAAATGAATTTTTTAGTTGAAGCTATAAACTTTATTTTAATTCAGTTTTTGTTTCATTTGCTTGCTTTGTGTATATAACAAGTAAGAAAGTCTAAGTTCGGGCGGAGCCGAACATTAAATACCCGGCGCAAGTATTAAATATATGTTTTCCACCTTTCCGAAAGCTACCGCTACATGATAAGCCGGGGTGTATACATTTTA
>NW_016158873.1:68014-80489 GCF_001687245.7 Rhagoletis zephyria | reverse complement strand
GGTAGGCGTGCTTATTGTCCGATTTAAAATTTTCAGCCATTTAGTAAGCTGTACTAAGGCCAACAACTGTGCCAAGTTTGGAAGAAATTGGTGCAGCGGTTACCAAGATATACACATGTAACCATAAGTGGGCGTGGCTACGCCCATTTTCCAAAAATTTATAATATTCATGTTTTCCGTCTGAAACTCATTGTAAGTATCAATTTTGAGTGAATTATCTTCAGTAGTTACTAAAATATCGCAGTTTTCGTATTTCTTAAAATTACCGTTATATGGGAGGTAGGCGTGGTTATTATCCGATTTCGCCCATTTTCAATACCATCCGTCCCACGCCCAAAAGAAGTTCACGTACCAAGTTTCGTTAAGATATCTCAATTTTTACTCGAGTTATCGTGTGCACAGACGGACGGACGGACGGACGGACGGACAGACAGTCACCGCTTAATCGATTTCTCTTTTCATTCTGATCATTTATGTATACATTTGTCTATATCTATCTCGATTCGTTTTGCCTGTTACAAACAACCGTTATGTGAACAAAGTTATAATACCCTTGTGCACAAGTGCGCTCGGGTATAAAAATACTAATGTTCCCTTAGTGCCATTATCAGTGTTCAATAGTTCTTACAATTATATTTTCAGGTAAGGTTTTAGTTGTGTTCCCTCCGGGTCCCTTCAATGATTTCTTTTTTTAAACATAAGTTGATGTTTTGAGATTCTCAGTTGTTAAAATCAGCTGCATATTTTCGCTTCGTATTGTGTAATTTGCGAAAGAGCAACTCCACCTTGTTGTTTTTGTGAGTGTTTTTGCATATGCATTGTGAAAGTTCTTCGTCGTGCTTGTGTTATGTTCTTGTTTGTTGTTATGCACGTACCGCAATGGGTTTGGTTGTGCTGTTTTCATGTTGTTATTATTATTTTTATTGTTTAATTGCATTATTTTGATTTTGCGATAGGTACAGCTAATCAGTGTGAACTTTCTCGTAAATATATTTTTGATATTTGGTGCTCTGACCAAAGTTCAAATGGTGAAAGATCAAGGAAAGCTTACGATTTAATTAAATCCCAAATCGAAAATCAGGGATACACATTTGATGGCCCTGAATTAATAGAACGTTTAGAATATGATATTAAAAATACATGAGTTCTGGAAAAAATGTTACCGTTCAAATAGTGCAATAGTTCTTGAGAGATATTCTCATTGGTTTGCCCAAAATGAGTTGATTTATTTAAGTTTGCAACCATCAATATCTGGTCCAACTCAAGATCGAGGACGTCCGAAAAAGAGTTTTGAAGAGTGCTCAAGAAGAACAAAGCGTCGTCGAATTGCAGAACTTTATGAAATTGATGAGTCCGCTGCCAATGATTTGCGTTTCGCTACCCAACAACAGAAATGATCGATTTTGCCAGCAAAGGCTTCTGCCGTATTATCTTTAATAACGGATGCAAACTTAAAAAAACATCAGTACCTTTTGATAAGGAGCTTTATAAACTCAGAAATTGACGTAGATTTCTTTCCATGCTACGACAACATTTTAAAAGAGAAAACAAAAAGTTACTCTGATAATATAACTATAACTAAATCTAGTGCTGAAGTGGAACTCCAAAACTTATTAGATCATACAGCTGCGCGTATTCTAGAACTACAGAGCGAAGTTATCGGTGGAACTGATGATGACTCAGTAAATGAGCTTACATTAATTGGAAAATGGGGTTTTGGTGGAAGCTCAGGACAAGCGAGTATAAGCAAAATGTCGAAGATAATAACTTGGAAGACAATAATTTATTTGTAACCTCGTATGTCCCGCTCCAAATTTTAACAAAACCAGGTGAGAACAATTGTAGAAAAGTAATTTGTAAAAATCCCCGACCATCATCCACCAGATTCTGCCGCCCGATTAGATTTCAATTTAAAAGAGTCCGCTCAATTGACCGTCGATGAACAGAAATATTTTAGAGATAAAATAGATCATCTGATGCCAACTCAATATAAAACAGCTACAAAGACAATACAAATTAAACATTCCCTGCAGCTTACAATGGTTAATGGAAAAGTTTGTAACGCACTTTCAGAAACTTCATCAGCAAAATGTTACATATGTAGTGCAAAGCCAACTGAAATGATTGATATTAAAACAAGTTTGCAAAAAAACAGTTCAAAAAGATCGGTATGAATTCGGATTATCTCCCCTGCATGCATACATTCGTTTTTTCGAATACTTTCTGCATGTGTCATATAGACTTCCTGTTAAACAATGGCAAATAAGAACACAAGAAGGAAAACAGAAAGTTCAGGAAAATTACATACCCAGTTAGAATTTCGGAAAAAATGGGACTAATTGTGGACAAACTAAAAATTGGAGGAAGCGCATCGTCTAATGACGGAAACACAGCCAGAGAATTTTTTAAAAATAGTAGATTGTCTGCTGAAATAACAGGCCTGGATATAAATTTAATAGATCGGTGTGCAACATTATTACAAGCCTTATCTTCTGGTTATCGCGTGAATGTTGAAAAATTTAGGAAGTACACGCTTGATATTGCCGAAGAACTCGTTGAAAAATATTCTTGGTATTATCTCCCAGCTACCGTACACAAAATATTAGTTCACGCTCCTGACATTATTGAAAACGCTTTAGTTTCAATAGGAGAAGAAAGTGCAAATGTTCTTTTAAATTTAATTACTCAAAAAGTGTATTTTTTTTTTCTCTCAAACTTTTTTACCGGCAAAGAGACACTTTGAACTACAATCATCCCAAATCTCTAATAGCGAAGATTTTTTTTTCTGAGTTATGATTTTTTATAGAAAATATACGTTTTTGTGGCACATACTACAATATTCTTATATTGTTTAACTAAATGGAACATATGTATGTAATATATCAGCAAAAAGTACAGCCGTGATCATTTTTTGTGTATCAAATAGATATTAGAACACACTTTCCACCATACAGTTTCGAAATACAAAATTACAATTTCCCGCTTTTTATAATCGAAACTGTATGGTGGAAAGTGTGTTCTAATATCTATTTGATACCCAAAAAATGATCACGGCTGTACTTTTTGCTGATATATTACATACATATGTTCCATTTAGTTAAACAATATCAAAATATTGTAGTATGTACCACAAAAACCTATATTTTCTATAACAAATCATAACTCAGAAAAAAAAAATCTTCGCTATTAGAGATTTGGGTTGATTGTAGTTCAGTTCAGTGTCTCTTTCCCGGTAAAAAAGTTTGAGAGAAAAAAAATACACTTTTTGAGAAATTAAATTTAAAAGAACATTTGCACTTTTTGTTTATTGTTAAATAAAAAATTTTAAATAATGAAAATCAATAATTATATCATTTTATCTTGAAGTGACAAGAATTATTGACATTTGAGTAAAAACATTGTTGGAATCTATTAAATTTTGACAAAGTTATAGGCATTTTAAAAAAGAATTCTCACTGTCAATTCGAATAACCGATTTTTGCCTGAAAAACAAAATCGCGTTTAATTCGGCCGAAAATTTTTTCCGAGCCAAAAGCAAAAATACGTGTCTCATTATTTGGACCAACAAATAATGTATTTGAGTTTGGTCGAAATTAAAAATCATGCTCGTACCTGACCGGTTGTCTGGAAATGTAAAGCATCTTTATTATTTTTGTCGTTTAATTTTCGTTCTTCACTTTTCTTACTTTTATTTAATACAAAGCAAATTTTCTCTTGTAAGTACCCAAAAAAAAAAAAATGATAAATTGGTTCTCTTTCAATGTGTAGTGGGGTGGTGGGAGGTAGGTAAAGCTTGTTAACCATCATTTTATATATGTACTATTGTCTATTGATATATTTATTTTAAACCATTTTAAAATTTGCAAGTCGATATCTTCACTGAAAGTATTTTTGGCCCCCTCTCCATACAACACCGACCACTGTGCACAGGCAACTGGCTAAGTCAGCTGGGGTCGTCGGTTCGAATCCCGCTGAAGAAGTCTGATGAGGAAACGTGATTTTTTACCTTCCTCTTATTAGCTCGGGATGTAACTATGTAATATAGATGCGCCTAAAAGATAAAGCGATTTCTATTCTCAAGTTACATACTTGATGACAGTACGAATGGCAATTATAATAGGGAGGTTTTAGTTTTTTAAACTATAATTTGATTTTAGCTCATCTGCTCTTGCAGCCTTACTTGCTCTTAATGAGGATGTGACAGGCGAGCACAAACGTGGCGCAGTGAAGCGTAAACATATGTTGCAGATGCTGCAAATGAAAGAGTAGTCGGGAAATGTAGCTAAACTACAAAAAAAAAACAAGCGTGTGTAGAAGTTATCTGGAACTTATTGCAGTGAAATGTCGGCAACATGAGATTTCTCTACTCAACGCTTTGCGTGGCCAAAGTCAGCACTGCATATACTACATACATATGTATGTATGTTTGTTTGCACGTACGTGCATATACGCAGCTTCCAGCTTTTTCTGACGTTGCAAATCGTAGTGATTGCATCCAATAGCCAACAATGCTTGAACGCAATGTGCTCGAATAACTTGATGGCTCTATTTTTTTTTTTTTCTATTTCTGAATGTTTATTCAAATTGTTGTTGCTTTTCCACAATAGTTTTTCATTAAAAACGACCTCAAGCTCAATAAAAATTGTTGAATATAACAAAAACAAACGACTTACAGGCTAACCTAATATTCACGCACGCCGCCAATTTATTGTCAAAAATTTCTCATGCACATGCAACTTGTATGAGATCAACCGAAATTGAACGGCGTGCGTATGAAGCTAACTCAATTTCCAATTTTTGTTCTGCGTGACATTTTGATTTGACGTTTCGCTCAATGAAATCAAATGCAAACGCATGCAAGTCAATTTCGGGTGACGCAAAAAAACAAATTCGACGGCATGCGTACCAAAACGCAAGCCGCGAATATTAGGTTAGCCTGTTAAGGACGAGCACATCTAAAAGTTAAACATTCTAAAAATAGAATTATTAACAACAACCAACAAGCACATCATCAAGTTTAAATAGCACTGGAATAGCTGCGCTTGATTGTAGTTGGCTAATATGGAAAAAATGAAAAAAGCAACATCAGTTTATAAGGCGAACTTAGCACAGTGCGTAGGCAACTCGCTGAGTCAGCTGGGGTCGTCGGTTCGAATCCCGCTGAAGAAGTATGATGAGGAAATGTGGTGATTTCCGAAATAGCTATCACTTCTACCCCTTTTTCAAATTGTTGTTGCTTTTCCACAATAGTTTTTCATTAAAAACGACCTCAAGCTCAATAAAAATTGTTGAATATAATTTTTATAAGGCCATAAATAACAAAACAAATAATTTAAGGACGAGCACACCTAAAAGTTAAACATTCTAAAAATAGAATTATTAAGAAAAACCAACAACCACATGATCAAGTTTAAATAGCACTGGAATAGCTGCGCTTGATTGTAGTTGGCTCACATGGAAGAAGTGGAAAAAGCAACAACAGTTTATAAGGGGAACTTAGCACAGTGCGTAGGCAACTGGCTGAGTCAGCTGGGGTCGTCGGTTCGAATCCCGCTGAAGAAGTATGATGAGGAAATTGATTTCCGAAATAGCTATCACTTCTACAATTTTTTCAAATTGTTGTTTTCCACAATAGTTTTTCATTAAAAACGGCCTCAAGCTCAATAAAATTTTTTGAATATAATTGTTATAAGGCCGTAAATAACAAAACCAAATAATTTTATTTTTTATTTTTTTATAGAAATATAGTTAATTTTTCATCAAATGGCACCAACTTTTGAGTATGCAGTTTTGTAGTTCACTCAATTTCAGTATCATAAAGTGCAAGTTTTAAGTGGCTATAGGTTACCGTTGCTTTTGAGAATTTTTTTTTTGCTGATGATGTGCATTTTCTACGTATATGTATGGGGAAAAATGCCGAAAGGTGCAGGATGTAAAATACTTATTGTGGTGGCTTAACTCCTCCTAAATGATCGAAACGATTTTAATGATAATTTTTTAATGATAGCCGTTAGTGGCGCTGGAGTCGAGTTTTTGTTAAAAAGCGTCGTTTCGGAGGGACCAGGGATCAAAGTCAAATTAAATCAACCATCACAACCCTTGCGGTCCTTGCTCTACGGTGACTAAACAGAATGTGGACCAATGATTGGCACTTTGGAAATTGGCACCAACTTTACTATACAGATTCAAGGACGATTCACTATCGAGCCGCAAGGACTTCTTCCAAGTATAACGCTTTCGTCAGGTTATTTAAGACGGCAATGGAGGATATGCCTTCTGTCGACCACAAACCCAAGCGTGAACGTGAATTGCTGGCGAAAACGTTGGACCAAATGTTTCGATAAAAAAATTCATTTTGGGCGGGGCGAAGTTCGCCGGGTCTGCTAGTAATAAATAAATAAAAGGGTTTGAGCCTCTCTCCTTCGGGCACACAGAAAGGAGAATTCTACTTACAGGTCTATTATGCGCTGGTAACATAAATTTTGTAACCGGTAATTAAAGTGTCTGTAAATTTTTAAACTTTTTCGTATTCTGTGCGCTCTTGTAACCGGTAAATTTCGACCCCTTTGCGCAAAATTATCGTATGTTAAATTTTTTACGTAATTCACTTTTTGATGCATGTTTGTTCTCCATCCCATAAGGCAGGCTTTCCTATAGAGGGTGCCGTTAGTGGCTAGGGTATACTAGTGGTGTGGGCAAATTCTTTAAACTTCCCATACACAACACAAATGGCTTGCAGCAAAGGGATATTTCGCTTGGGTTGTCAAGCCGCTTGTGTTGTGTATTTCGCTCTTAAGAGCGACAAACCAAGCGAAATTTCCCTTTGCTTCAAGCCATTTGTGCTGTCTATGGGGTGTTTGAAGGTTTGACAAACCGCTTGAGGGAAATTTGAGCAAAAATCAAATTTTTTTGATTTTCTGGCCGCCATGTTGACGTTTGATCAAACCGCTTGCGATGTGGATGGTAAAATCGCCTCAATTGCAACTGAAATTTCACCAAGTGAAGACGTAAGGGAGAATAATGGTAGAAAACTAAAATGTTTTACATTGTTAACCGAAAGAAAACTAAAATTCTGTGCTTGAACGACTCATGTTTGCATGGTCTATGGCAAAATGGGAAAAGTATGTTTGACAAGCCGCTTGTGTGGTGTATTTCGCTCTTTAAGCGTAGTTCCCCAGTACTTTTTGTCAACGTCTCATCCACTTTTCTTCCCGTTTTCGGATTCATTTTTGGATTTTTTGCTGGCTGGGCGTAACAAGCGCAGCAGCTTCACGCACGTATATATGTTATTTATTCTTTGGAACTTCACAATCATACTGTGAAAGAGCGCAACAACACGATTTTAGAGGCAGCCGAGAACGAGCTTATAAAAAGTTTGAAAACTTTGAATTTTTTAGTTTGCAACTTGACGAAAGTACCGACGTAGTGGGACATACAGCCTTATTCTGTATCACCAACGATAGGCAACACGAACGATTCGTCTGCAGAGGAATGCTTCGAAAATTAGTCCGTCGGCATCATTTAAGCCGGTTTAAACACAATCGAGACCATTGCAACGTAATGTATGAAAAGCAAGACGAAGATGACCGATAGAGTTTAAAATCGCAATCTGAGAGATTGTCGTCTGCAGACGAATCGTTCGTTTTGCCTATCGTTCGTGATACAGAATAAGGCCCTTAATGTTCTTCTCGTGTTAGTGGGGTACCCATTCGCAATGCAAATCGAAGAAGAACTTTTGATGAGCGAAGTACTTGGGACTTACATTACTAGCGACGAAATTTTTAAAGCTATCGACAAATTTGTACGAGAACTACTCAACTACCGCAACTAGATTTAAAACCCGTATTGGATTACGCTGCGAAGATAACAGAGGCCTGCGAAATAAAAATACATCTTTGGCTTTTTTCTAGCACGTCGAAATTTTTTTTATTGGTGACATGTATATTTTAGAATGTCTAGCAATTCGGATGAAAACTCCATAAATAAACACAGAAAATCAGAAAAACGTATGTAACTTCGAAGTTAACGTTATCAAAATTGATAAATGTTATTTTCTTAGTGTTAACGCGCATTACCAGCGTTAACTTGGAAGGTTTAGAAAAAACCATTGTCGAATATTTTCCTAACATTGACTCTGAGGATGTCTACAGCTGCATTACAAACCCGTTTTCATGTGACCCGAAAAGTAAACCTACTGGGATGAAAAATTAAGCTTTTGAAAACCTATGGACATCAGTGAAGTCAGCACTTGAATATTAAATACTACGAAGTGAGCCAAGAGAGTTCTGGATGTAAGTGTATGCAGAAACCACTGCTGTTGGCAAGATTGCATTAAAAACACTAGTGACTTTTACTTTTACATTTCTATGTGAGACTGCATTTTCACCAAATGCTTACATAAAAACAAATACACCAGCAAGCTTTCAGCGTCAAATGATTTCAGGGTAAAATTGTCAAAGATCCCAATAAACTTAAAGGAAATAGTGAAATCATCAAAACAATTTCAGTCCACAAATTAAAGCTAAAAGAGCATAAAGTTTGCATTGTGTTTTCTTGTTTTCGTAGACATTTGAAGAGTAGGGGTGCCACGAAATTTTTTTAGCACAACAAGGGTGCTGCGGTGATAAAAGTTTGGGAACCTCTGCCATAAGGCATCACCTGCTAAAATAATATAGCTGAAATCCCTTTAGCTACCATAAAAATTAACTGTAAATAATATCGTATATGACAATAAATTTTTTCTTGTGGGCGAAATGTGTGGGAAGACGTGAAAAAAGAAAGTTTTTTGCCAAAAAGCTCAGTCTCTTGCTCCTTAATAGTGTACTGTGGCGCAATTTAAAAACCTTACGTGTTCATGTCAGTGATAGTTCAGATTGTCCACCTAACCCCGGTATCCTAAATGAAGCATTTGTAAATTGTACCTATTCCTCCTGTTCTCTCACCTTCTGACCCATTTTCCATTGTGGTGGTGTTTTTCATGGTCAAACGTTTGAGTTTTGTCTAGTGTCAGAAATTTATGTCGAAAAAAGTGTCTAAAAGATACGGTCAAATGCAATCGGTGTAGACGGTATTCCAATTAAATTTATAAAGATTATTTTAAAGCTAATCTTGCCAACCTAACTCACATAATAAACCACAGTTTTACAACGTCTTGTTTCCCTAATATGTGGAAAATTGCCACTGTCCTTCCGATAGCGAAAAACAAATCGGCGTGTAGCTCCAGTGACTCGTCCTATCAGTATACTTCATGCGCTGTCTAAAGTAGCAGAATCTCTAATGTCTGAGCAAATCTACTACCATGTTAGTAAATTCAATCTATTATCGCCTTTTCAATCTGGATTTAGAAGTAAGCACAGCTGTTCCACAGCAATGACCAAAATCCTTGATGATATTCGTATAAGCTTTGACAAAAATCACCTGACATTACTTTGCTTGCTAGATTTTTTCCAAAGCCTTTGATTCAGTGAACCACGAACTGCTTTGCTTAAAACTAAAGAACTATTTTGGCTTTGGACAATCTGCAGTGCGACTAATGGAGAGCTACTTGGTAGGCAGGTCCCAGTGTGTAAAAGTTAATTCGAAACTATCTAAGCTACGACCGCTGTCGTCTGGGGTTCCCCAAGGCTCTATCCTGGGGCCGCTCTTATTTGGTTTGTTTGTGAACGACGTATTCTCTACTTTTCAACAAGCCAGTATGCACGCTTACGCTGATGACATCCAACTATATATGTCCAGGCCTCTAGACCAGTCCAGGGCATCGCAAAATGGTCTTTGTCTTAATTGTGATAAGTGTTACGTGTTACCTATTTGTAAGAAGCGTCTGAACCTCATAGATATTCCATCACTATACTTTGGGGATAAATATATTAAATTTGTATCCAAGGTTATGGTAAGGTTAAGGTTAAGGTATCTCGGTTATGTTATTAATACTAGTCTTTCGTGTGTTGATCATATAAACTCCATTGTCGGAAAGGTGTATTATACTTTGAGAAACTTAAGAATGTCTGCCTCTTTTACACCAGTTGATATCAGGCGGAAACTTGCAATACAGCTTATACTTCCTATAATATGCTATCCTGAACTAGTTTATAGCAAGCTAGACTCTCAATCAGCGCATAAAATTGAGGTAACTTTCAACCATATTACGCGCTATGTATTTGGGATAGCAAAATTTGAGCATATCTCTGCCTGGAGGGCAAGCCAGCAGCAAGCTAGAAATTGTATATTCCTATTTCGTCTTATGATGGATAAGACTCCCGGCTATCTTTATGAAAAATTAATATTTCCAAAATCAACACGTGTAAGTGACCTAATTGTCCCTAGCTATAACTATCTCAGCTCTGCAAGGCTATTTTTTGTCAACGCTATTCGTATATGGAACGCTATTCCAGCCTCTATCCGTAGTACTTTGAATAAAAGCAAATTTAAGAAATTATCGTATGTGCAAAGAAATTAGAATGGGAAGTGCATTGCTCGCATTCGTCATGCCTCTATTCGCTTCACCGTTATCAATACCTGTTATTTTGTTATAATTATGTCTTTATTTTAATTTTTTTAAATAAATTCACGGCACTTTATAAATATTTACTTATCGTTGACGAAAGACAGCTAATGACATAAGTCTTTATTGCGACAGTTGCGCTGGTAAAAACCATAACAAAGCCGTAATAGCAATGCTGTCATATTTTTTAAATTCTTCGACCTTTATAAATAAGATTAAGATAACATATTTACTTGATTCTGTGCATAGTACAATTGAATCTTTTGTACGAAATCGTACTATTTGGGCAACTAGTGAATGGCCCATAATGATTCGCAATGCACGAACCAACCCTTCAAGTTACCACTGCATCGAAATTGGCCACTCTGAGTTTAAAAACTGGAAGTTTTTGCAGATGATTTGTTACCCAACAAAATTAAAATAAACTTAAATAAGCTTCGTAAAGCTACATTCGAAAAAAACTCAAGTAAAATTGAACTCATGTACGGTTATTATGTTAGTTCTACTAAAAAAGTCATGAACAACTTAAGTTTTACTTATAAGCTAGAAACGTTGTACCATAAGTCCTTATGCATATCCACAAAAAAAAAAATTTAATTAAAATTTGCAAAATCTTTGTTTTAAAAATTGCATACCATCAAAATATCACAATGAATATTTAAATTAAAATATTCATCAAAATTAAAAGACTTGTTAAATGAAAGCGACGACGAGGATTAAAACGGTTTCAAAACATTAATTTTAATTAAACCTATGTCTTTGTTGAACGTTACTNCATACCATCAAAATATCACAATGAATATTTAAATTAAAATATTCATCAAAATTAAAAGACTTGTTAAATGAAAGCGACGACGAGGATTAAAACGGTTTCAAAACATTAATTTTAATTAAACCTATGTCTTTGTTGAACGTTACTATTGTTTAATATTAATGTAAAAACTTAATAATAAAGAAAAATTAATAAACTCCAGATTTTTCGCAAATCTAAATAATTACCGTTATGTTTCAGTTTATGTGCAATTTCAACTGTTATAAATGTTATCGCAAGTACCAAACTTGGAGCGTACATTTATAAAATCTTGTGGATAAAATTATCGTATGTGCCTAAAAACATGTATATTAAAAAAAAAAGAAAATTTTCCACGAAAAAAGCTTCTTCAACATCTCGCTCATCTGCGCCCATGCCCCGATGAAAGAGAAGGATGAGGCATCCAAGGATCTCTTCTATGAGCGCTTGGAGCGCATACGAGCGCTGCCCCCGTCATGATATCAAAATCGTGCTTGGCGACTTCAATGCCAGGGTGGGCAAGGAAGGGATCTTTGGAACCACCGTCGGAAAATTCAGCCTCCACGGCGAAACGTCCGACAACGGATTGCGGCTGATCGACTTCGCCGGGGCCCGAAACAGTATGCAGTAGTATGCAGTACTAGGTTCAAGCGTAAAAAGATCCATCAAGATACGTGGCTGTCTCCGGATCGAAAAACGAGAAGCCAAATCGATCATGTTGTGATAGACGGAAGGCACGCTTCCAGTGTTTTAGACGTACGCACACTCCGAGGCCCAAACATCGACTCGGACCACTATCTTGTTGCAGCCAAGATACGCATCCGCCTCTGTGCAGCAAAAAATGTGCGCCCAAATATACAAGGAAAGCTTAACGTCAAAAAGCTGCAATCACAACAGACAGCCAGCGCTTTCGCTACTCGACTCTCACACCTGCTCTCAGAGAGCACTCTTCAACAAACCGACATATGCGAGCAGTGGAACCACATTTCCCGCTCATTAAGTACCGCCGCCGAAGAAGTAGTCGGATTTCAGCGAGCCCGAAAGAACAACTGGTACGATGAGGAGTGTCAGGAAGCTGCAGAGAAAAAAGATGGCCACAGGGCCACGCTGTGGTCGGGCGCAACGCGCGCTATGTGGGACCGCTATAGGGATTTGAAGAGGGAAGCGAGACGTATTTGCCGCAA
>NW_016158873.1:67490-67769 GCF_001687245.7 Rhagoletis zephyria | reverse complement strand
AAAAGTTAAACATTCCTATTTCAGAAATATTAACAAAAACCAACATAACCAACAACCACATGATCAAGTGAATTGCAGCGGAATAGCTGCGCTTGATTGTAGTTGGCTTAGCAAAGTGAAATAGTGGAAAATAAGCAACAAGAATTAACAAGACAAACTTAGCACAGTGCGTAGGCAACTGGCTGAGTCAGTGGTGATCGTCGGTTCGAATCCTACTGAAAGAAGTCTGATGAGGAAATGTGGTGATTTCCGAAATAGCTATCACTTCTACCATTTTTT
>NW_016158873.1:33745-63131 GCF_001687245.7 Rhagoletis zephyria | reverse complement strand
ACGCTCTTTTGCATTGGCCAACGCAAAAGCTCTTATTAGGCGCCGCGAAGTAAGCGGGCATTGGCTAGTACAAAATAAATATTTGATATTAAATACATTATACGAAATACAAATGCATGTTCATACAAGTTGGGTGTGGCGCTATGCCTTTAGAGAACGCCACGGTTCTGCAGCCGTACTTGTACAAAATTTATTCATTTCATGGTGCTACAAAAAAAAGTCATGAAATACACCCGTGAGGTGGTCCTGTAGGGTTTGTCATTAAAATTAACCTTCTTCGTTGTTTATGCAGAGAAGGCTCTGTCATTCATTAGGCAGCTAACGAGTTGCCGAAATGTTTGCAGGCAGCAGTGAGGTTTCCGCAATGTTTGAGAATAGAATCACAAGTTGTTGTCCTGATATTTCTAATCTGATTTTATTGAACAAACTTAAAGCTATTACACAAATTATTTTCAAAGCCCCTTTCATAGCTCCACCTCTTTTTCCAGTGCTTTATGATTCAGCATTCCAAATTTGCAAAGCAACCAATCAAAACGTAGTGCATAATGGGTCGCCGAAATATTCTTCGTGTAAAAAGAAGCTAAATGTTGTCTATAACAACATTGCTAGATACGCATATGGGCTAAAAGACTTGACCACGTATGAACTCATGCTGAAAGGTTGCTTAATATTTGTTTTGACAACTTGTTAAAGGTTAAAACGCTATCGACTCAACATAAAATAATGTATACAAAAGAACCCTTTTATTTATATAGAAGGCTCCATTTTCTTTAGTCATCGAGGTGAGTACTTCTAACACATACGAAATATCGAACTATAACATCTGAACGTCAATTTTTCATCACCTCCATATGTCTTTGGAACTCACTTCCGACTAGACTAAGGCTGTAAAGTAATGCACTGCATTTTAAAAATGAATTAATCTCTTACTATAGCAATTTATAAGTTATTCAAATTAATATTTTCTCTAACTAATGAAAATGTATGGGATAACATGTTCTCTTCTTCGTCCTATTTTCTTTTCTTTTCCTTTTATTGTTATTCTTCAAAACTAATTATTAATTTCCCAAAATTTTGCTTACTTCAATATTACAAAAATTCTATTCTTAGTTCATAGACTTAGTTATAAATTTAAAATTATACAATCAATCTGTAAGATTTACTTACTTTATTTTATCTTGACTGGCATTGTAAAATAATTTTGTTAAATTGTTGTGCTGGGAAAACATCAAAATAAATACAAATACAAATACAAATACTGTGGCCGCGTTGCCTCAATGCAGTGGACAATGCATTAGGCTGCTCTGTTTACAATGTTGAATTGCTTAGTCAGCGATAATGGAATGTGTGTCAACGGGTAATGCTTATGTTGCATTTTGACGTGACTCACTACAACTTTTCCCCTTAAGCGAAAAATTAAATCTGTGGAATAGTGAAATAATTTTTTAAGATAATGGAGATATATGAAAATGCTGTACATGCGTATTTCTATGTGGATAAATTAATATACTGCTTATAAATTGTATTGGTGATAAAATTACTTGCTAAATCCTAAGTATTTTTTAATAGATTATTATGTAATTCCTTATGTTTACCATTAATATCTATGGTGGAGTTTACTCCTTTTGTATTTGCAATTTCATATGGGCCATGGTATGGACTTTGGTTGTTTTTTTTCTATTTTCTACTCTTACATAAACTAAGTCTCTTATTTCAAAATTGTTTGTGATTACAGTATTGTGATATTTTATATTTCGCTTACTCTTTACAATATTTATTATATTTCTGGAATTTTTTTTTTGAAGTTTGGAGTCTGATTTTCAATGCATTAGCATAATTGTCAATGTCATACATTTTATTTTGTTTGTTTGTATCATCGCTTGGTACCCTGTAGCGTACCCTGTCAGCATTTTCTATTGCGGAGGTTACTAATTCGAAACGACATTTATTTGAAAATTATCGCCGAAGATATCGTTATTTTTTCGAAGTCTTATCCGCTCTCGTATGTTATCCGAAATTAGGAACTATTTCGATAGGACTAATAGTAACTTGTGCGATAAAGTTGGTTAAATTTTCGATAAAACGTAATGAGAAATTCGGGATACTTTTGAGCATGCAACCACAGCCGCAGAGTTACGCTATTTTCATCTTGCTTTCGGCTGAGATTACTAGCTCAAACGCACCAATATTTTCTATAATTCCGACCACATGAACATTTTAAAAAGCAGTTCCAGAACTTCATAGTAAAAAGGCAATCAATTAACGCATCTGTTTAAAATGAAACGTAATTTTATTATTTGTTATTCGAATATGATTATGGTGAAATTATAAATAATAATAATGATCATAATAATAATAATAATGGTACAATTTCTTCAATACGCTTGACGTCAGCAATACGCTTGACGTCAGCCATAGAAAGTGAGGGAGGCCTTTCACCCCGACAACATGGCTCCAGGAAGGGACACTCAACTATAGGAGCAATTGGCGAAGTAGTCGAGGCGGTACATAAGGCCGAAGAAAAATTGTTTCCGGAAATTTTCAATTACCAGCTGAAAATTGATAATGCTTAATCTTTTTCTATAAGAAAATTGAACTTTTACGCACCTACTGAATAAATTTATTCTTTTGTTATTCCTGTTAATGTGCATCTTGAGTCGGTGTCAAAGTCAAATTCGTTGTTGAATGGATTTTTACAAATGGAAATGTCTGCTTCTGTGTCTATAAGGAATGTCATAGGCTTATTGAATTATATTCTGTGTATCGTTATATAATTTGTTAAATTCTGTGTAATTACATAAATATTTCTACGATTAGTGTGGTTTATGGGTCCATGTCCCCCGGAAGAGTGCCCCTGTAGTCCTCCGAGTCGCCTACGTTTCCCTGAAGTTGGACAACGTTCATTTGGCGACCATTTCTTTCCTGATTTCTGGGGAAGGCTTTTTGATTGTTCCTGTTATAGTCATTAGTCTGTCTTTCATTTGAATAACTTCTCTGAATATTGCTTTGGTTGTTAGCTCTTGAATTGCTTGAGCTCCTATTCGTATTTTGGTACTTATTAGGGCTGATGATTTCACTCGGGTAATGAGCTACCCGGGTTCCCCGGGCAGCGGGTGAAGCCCTACCCGCGTATTGTACTACCCGAGTGGCCCTGATACCCGGGTATTTTACTACCTGGGTAGACCGGGTACCCGGGCAGTATGGTAATTTCATTTCATTTCATTTATTCAAACAGTCCAGGAATACAATACAATATTCTTACCGACTCTGAAAAAAAAACTAGTATGAATAACTCAGTGAGAGGGGAGACCAGTATGTTTGCATGTATGTATATAAAAAAATATTTATTGGACCAAAAAGTAGTGGGTAGGCACTGTGGCCAATGGTAATCAACTATTACCACCTCCGCATGGTTGAAAGCCATGCGGAGTCCGCAGAAGACTCCGGAAGCAGTGTCCGGAGGATGCATCAGACTAGGCCGAGCATACTTTGAACTGCCATCAAATTATAACTTAAGAAAGTTTTATTACATGGCAGTTGAGAAGTGCATGTACATAAATTTCATTAATTTAATGAAGGAAATTTTTGCACATGGAGCAGTACATAGCATGCATTTAGGCGCCTGGTGTTAGCAGTCGCGTCTAAACAAGTATCTATTAGTTAAAATATATTTTAAGACAACATTTTTTAACATCACTCCTGGTAGTGAGATATCAATGTCTTTAAATTCATTTAACTCTCTCAGAGTACGCGAAATTGGAGCATTAGGAGCATAGGTAGATTTAAATCTATACACATGAAACATGTCAGTATGTCGTAAATTTTTGACGGGAATGTTGAGCGGAATTCTATACAAACTCTCAACACAATCAATCGAACCTGTTGGGACATTTAAAACAAATGAGCAAGCCAAAAATTTTCTTCTCTGCTGTAGCAAGGGCAAAGGTTCATCAAAATTTAGCGAATGCAATGCAAATTTTATAAATACTTTCTGTATACGCTCGATCCTATTTATATGCGTTATTTGGAAAGGCCGCTAGATGAAAGATGAATATTCCAAACGGGACCTAACAAATGCAATATACAGTTTTTGAGGGTGTAAGGGTCTGAAAAATCTGAACTATTACGACGAACAAATGCTAGCATCGCATAACCCTTTGCAACTAAAAAATTTATGACTAGCGAACGTAAGCTTCGAGTTAAAGAAAATTCCTAAGTCTTTGATTTGATCCACAGACTTCAAATTAGAACCTGAAATATGGTAGATCGTTGTTAAGCAATTGAGCTTTTTAGAAAAAGCTACATGAAAGCATTTGTCAATGTTCAAATAGAGACGGTTTTTCATACACCATGAATGAACTCTGTCAAGGTCAGATTGCACCAGAACTTGATCAGCAGCGGACGATATTGCAGAGTAAATCTTTAGGTCGTTAGCATAGAGAAGAAACTTCGAATATAAAAAGCAAGAACTTATATCATTTATAAAAATGGTAAACAAGAGCGGCCCAAGAATGCTACCTTGCGGAACTCTTGACGTTGCAAGATATGGGCAAGAAGTATTGTTGTCAAGTACGACTGAATAACTCCTACCAGATAAGTAGGATTCTATCCATTTTAGAAAAGTAGCGTGAAATCCTAGAAAGTTTAATTTACTAAGCAAAATTTTGTGCGAAACCCTATCAAAAGCCTTGGCAAAGTCGGTGTAAATGCTATCTACTTGGAGGCCTGCTTCAAAACTTGCTAGGCAGTCATAAGAAAAAATGGCCAGATTAGATACTGTATATCTGCCCTTAAAAAACCATGTTGATACGGGATGATTAGATTAGAAACTGAAAAAAAACATTTTTTCTTTAATTATGCACTCAAATACCTTAGCAATTGTTGTCAATTTCGTAATAGGCCTGTAATTTGTAACGTCATTCTTGTTACCACTTTTGAAGATTGGCGTAACATATGATTTTTTCCAGTCCTGTAAGAATAGCCCAGACGTGAGCGATTTATTAAAAATTAAAGCAAATGGCTTACTGAGGGAGTAGCAATTTTTTAACAAAATAGGGGATAAACCATCAGCATCAGTTTGCATTGAGGGCTTAATAGAAATAATCGCTTTTTGAACATCATCCATTGTTATGGACGAAGATCCAAAGAATAAAGGGGAATTTGAAAAATCCGACCTATCCGGCACACTATCAGTGACAGATACAAAATTGGTACTAAAAAATTCGGCAAAAAGGTTAACCGTATCATCCGCAGATTTCGCTTGCTTATCCTTATAAAACACAAAGGACGGTATACCCGAATTCGATTTTTTAGATTCAATATAGGCCCAGAAAGCTTTCGGGTTATTTTTGATGTTACTTTCGAAGTTACGAATATAACGATTGTGCAAAATTTTGTCTAGATTCCTAAAATCAGCTAAACGGCGTTTATAGGTTTTAAAATGTTCAGTATTATTTGAAACTTTATACTTATTGTATGACTTACTACAACGGTTTTTTAAACGTTTAAGCTCCTTAGAGAACCACGGTAGCTTGTAATTCTTAACCGGTAAAATAGGAATATGTTCAAAACAAATATCATTAAGTTTAGATTTAAAAAGTTGAAAACAGCTAAGTGTATCTAAATTAGCAAACAAAGCATCCCAGTCCAACTCGAAAAACAAATTGTTTAGTGAATCAAAATTACACATTTTGAAATTTAACTTAACAGCGGCACTAGCAGGAGTGTTACTTAAAAATTTGTAAAATTCTAGGGTTAAAACTAATGGAACATGATGCATACAAGCGGAAGTAATCGGCGAACAACACTCTAAAAGGTGAAAGTTTAAGTTACCAGATAGGAAAATTAAATCTAATATTCGGTTGCACTTATTCGTATAACTGTTAACTTAATTTAAATCATAACTTAAAAAATTATCAATAAAGTATATTTCAGTAGAACTAAATATATTAGATGGCGTTAGAAAGTATGAGCTATCCAAGTAAGACCACGAAACATTATTTAAATTAAAATCTTCAAGTACACATAAATGTTGACTTCCGACCATAGATTGCAAGGCAATTACATTGTCGACATGCGAGTTATAAAGCTGTTCCGAACTATTAGGAGGGATGTAGGATGCACAATTAAATAATTTATCCGAAGCACCAAGCAGTCGAACACATAATTGATCCAGTGTAGAGTCATTATTATTGAGGCAAACTAAAGCTGCACGAAGTTCACGCTTTGTGGCAATTAGAACACCGCCACCACGGTTAAGCCCAGTTTTAACGGGGTCTCTGTCTTTCCGAAATACGTCAAACAGATTTAAATCAAAAAATTCCGAGTCGTAAAAATTTGAATTGAGCCAAAATTCTGTTAAAACGAAAACGTCAAACATCTCTGAGGAGCTAAACGTACGTACAGCAGTCGCTTTAGTTCTCATACCCGACATATTTTGATAGTATATGCGAATGTGCGTATCAGCTTCAATATTAACGTGGAATTAATATCTATGTTTTCGTGGCAACTTGTTTTTGGACGAGCCGAGAAGGGCGAACGGTCACACTGGCGGGCCAAAGCTCAGGACTGAGTAGTTTATTAAACATAGTTTCAGGAACTCCTAGCTTAAAATTTATTCGCCTTAATTATTCGAGTGGAGTATCTTTTTTTAAAAGACTATAGCAAGAAAGTAGCTCTTTTGCTATTCCCGAATGCTTAGCAACATACCCAGTCACATTATCACTCGTAACAGAAGGCAAAAACGATGCAATATGAAGCCATTTAGTGCGAACAGCAACATCGAGCTCCGAATTAACATTTAAGCCAATGACACGCAATTGTTGTCGACTACCTTTCTTCTTCTTCTTGACAGAAAGCCACTCAGATTTTTGGTGAGCAAGCTGGTCGTTGCTGTCATCTATAATAACAACTTCATCAGAGCGTACATCAGCAGACTCAGCAGGTAGCAAAGACGACTCCGTATTATTGTATTTCGAAAATTTCGTTACACTGTCTAAATTGTATGCTTGAAACATTTGCTTATACATAGCCTCGCATAATATTACACTGGATCTCAAATTTTAATTTGGTTTTTGTTCTCCAGATGCCACTATCCAAGTGCTTTGTAGAATTGCTTGGTGATTCCGAAAATCGGGTTAATTTTTTTCTATGGATACGTTTTCGAGATATTGGCAATTTACCGTTATTCAGCTTCATGTATATATGGTTTATGGAGAATTTCATTAGCTTTTATTCGCCGTATTTTATATTAAGATTTTTAAATTGGTTCGTAAGATATACGTGATTAAAAGGAACCAATCTTTGCTTTAAGCTGAATAACGGTAAATTGAAAATATCTCGAAAACGTGTCCATAGAAATTAGTTCGATTTTCGGGATCACCGAGGAATTCTACATAGGAATTGGATAGTGGCATCCATAGAACATTTTTGCTGTAAACCAGTGTTATTAACATGAATGCAATAAATTATAAGTAATGCCATTCTGGCCGAATGCTTTCTATTTAGTTTTGTTTGATTCTATTTTCGCTTCCTTTCACAGTTTGTTTTGTTTCCCCCTTCTAGCTTTAGTATATTATTATCGTGCATATAATATGTGCATATGCATTTTTTGTGATTGAATTTGTATGTATATATATATATTTGTTTAAACCTAATTTAGAATTGCACCCAATTTGCATGTGAAGTATCCTGGTGCTGTTGTGCCTTCCTTGACCACGTGTGCAGTTTTCCTAACTTTTATATGCCTTTTGCTTCAATTTCCATCCGACGTAGTCGTGCGTTCAATTATTTTTCGAATACCATGAATATGGCCACAAGTACTAGGATTATTAAAAGTGCTGTGAAGCCGACTGCATAGAATTCAGACTCTTTATTGTCATTGATTTCGGGTTTGTGCACCCTTGGTGGTTCGTATCTTATTATCGTTTTGTCTGTTTGCGTATCCTTACCGACTTTGTACTCCGTGATGGCTATTGTGAGGACCAAATGTCCCTGAAGAATTTGGCCCACACAAATACCCGCCACCAAAGCAGCCAGCCATGCAATAAATCACAGCAACACAAACCAAAGCAACCAGCCACGCAACAAGTCATAGCAACACCCGACAGCCTCTTCGTTGCTATGACAACGGAACATCACACAGAAACATGTAGCTACGCGACCACGCAACATCAAGCACATAGCCTATTAAAGATACAACACAGCCGGAAAGCAGTCAATCAGCACGGAGCTGTGGTCGCGACGACAACTTGACCGAGTGGAGATACCTTGTGGGACGATTTATATCTATACAGGATATCCCCTCTTCGAAAGTAGAGGACCGTGACAGCGTACCTTTAGCGAGGGGGAGTAGACGATTTATATTTCCTTCCCCGAACTTAAGGTACAGGCTTCATCACCGCTCGCCACATCCTACCGTGAAGCCGCGTACGGGCGACACCCGCTCGCCCGCCGTCAGCAGAGCGACATCAACAGCGCCAACAAGAAGCGCTCCCCACCGCCGTCAGCAGAGCGACATCATCAGAGAGCCACATACCGACGCGACCCGAGCGCTACTCTCCGGCGTCATCAGAGTGCCACATACAGATGCGACCCGAGCGTAACTCTCCGGCGTCATCAGAGCGTTGCTCATCGGCGCGACCCGAGTGTCACTCAACGACGTTAGCGGAGCACCTCTCATCAGCGCGGCCAGAGCAACACTTGTCAACGACATCAGGGCGCTACTCTCCGATATTTCAAGAGCGCCACATACCGGTGTCACCAGAGCGTTACTCACCGACGTTGTTAGAGCACTACATATCGACGCGGCCAGAGCCCCATTTACCGACGTTAACAGCGTGCCATTCATCGGCGTCAGCAGAGCGCTGCCCACCAGTACTAAAGTCACGCCACTACAGCATAACGGGCCAGTAACGGAACGCGGAGCCGTTACCCAGCTACCGGAAGCGGCATTACTGGAATTTTCCACCGTGATCTTTTCTTGTTACATGTTTTATAGAAGTTAAGGAATTTAGATAATAAAGTACGCTTTACCAGAGCCCCGAAATGTACAAATTTATTGTAATGGACCCTGGACATGACGAGTATACCCCAGCGTTATATATAGCGTCGGGGCAACAAAAACGCTCCGTTACACTATCATGATGGCGCTAAAAATTGACTTCCACCACGCCCTGCTGCAAAAAAAAAATTTTAATCAGATTGGCATATATTCAAAGTATATTTCGGCATACACTTAGGACTCTTTTTATGCGATTTTTTTATGCGGTTTTTCAAACCAATTTCTCGCTGCAGCGAATTTGCTTTTTTGAGAGTTTTTATTACTTTTTTTCAGCGTATAAGAGACAATGCTTCTGACAAATAATTTGCCTTTGCATTCTTAAATAATTCATGTATTTATTGTGGTATTTTTTGTTTTTGGTTAAAATACAGATAAAATGTTATTTATTTTATTAATGTTCAGTTTTACATGGAATAATAAGTGTTGAAGTGAAGAAATAAATTTTTTTTTTGCTTAATATTGCCTGACTGGATTTTTTTTGGGCTTTTTTAGAATTTTGTACATGGAGTATCTGAACTTATGCAGTTTTTAAAAATGCTGGAACGCATCCCATATTTCTGTATAAAAGTAAAGAACTTTTTTATGCGGATTTTTTTTTTTTATGCGGCTTTCTGAGGAACGCATGTAATGCATAAAAAAGACCTAAGTGTATATTCAAAGTATATTTTTTATTTATTTCAGTCTTGGAATACAAGTTATTCTTACAGACTTCTCAACTAACACTTATCAAGTGCTACTAAAACTTAAATGTTATATACTTTAAATTCAAAAGAGCTAAGAGTAAAAACATCACTAGTGGTGTGGCGCAGAGAAAAATGTTCGCAGATGTGTGACTAAGGCAGGGCTTGATTGTGTGAAATCAATGTCTAAAGCATTGAAGACTAAGTTAAGTTCAGCACAGGTTTTAGAGATCAGAGCGTTGGCACCATAACTGCTTCTAGAGAAACCTATTTTAAAGAAATCCCAATGGCGGAGGATTCTAGAGGGAATATTAAATGCAATCTTTTCTAGAAGAGAAGGGCGGTCAATTGAGCCAGTTATGATATTAACGACAAACGTGCACGCTAAAATGGATCTTCTGTTATCCAGTGTTGTAAGGTTGATTAGTTGGCAGCGAGAGTAGTAGGACGGTAGTGGCAAAGAAAAATTTAATGAACGGAGAGCAAATTTTAGAAAGACTTTTTGAACAAGTTATAATCGGTTAGATAGAATTTTAGTGTAAGGCCTCCAAATAAACGTTGCATACTCCAGTCTTGACCTAACCAGTGCACAAAACAGAGTTTTAAGAGTATAAGGGTATGTAAGCGCCTGACAGTTACGGCGGATAAAAGCTAACATCGAGAATGAACGCGAAAGAATGTAACCAACATGACTATTGAATGCAAGTTTGGAGTCAAAGACAACTCAAAGGTCCTTCATTTGGGTCATAGATTGGAAAACAGAGTCAGCGATGGAATATGAGGTATGCAAAGTATTGATATGTCTACTGTAAGATACATGAAAGCATTTGCTGATATTTAGCGTCGAGTGATTTTTGCAGCACTATTCATGAACTCTGTTCAGGTCTGCTTGCAGGTTGGCTGAGTAACAAAGATTTTTGATAGTTGAAAATATTTTAAGGTCATCAGCATATAGTAAGAAATTAGAAGAACTGATATCGTTAATGAAAAGCACAAAAAATAGGGGCCCGAGGATGCTGCCTTGAGGGACACCTGAGGACGCGATGAACGGTTGTGAGGTTGCATTATCGACTACTACAAAGCAGCGCCTATCAGTTAAGTAGGATTTAATTCAAGACAAAAATGTTGAATGAAATCCAAAAGAGATCAGCTTCAGCAGGAGTAAACGATGTGATACTTTGTCGAAAGCTTTCGAGAAGTCAGTGTAGATGGTATCCACCTCAGCCTTGTTTTCAAAACCAGATAAGCAGTAATCACTGAAAATAGCCAGGTTTGTGACTGTTGAGCGATTGGCGACGAACCCATGCTGGTTTGTAGAAATAAGGTTTTTAACAGCAAAAGACAGTTTACAGCTTACAACAATCTCAAATGATTTGGAGACTGTAGATAGCTTTGATATCGGTCTGTAGTTGCGGACATCATTTTTGTTCCCATTTTTAAAGATAGGGGTTACAGACGTTTGTTTCCAGTCCACAAATATGCCTCAGACCAGAGAGTGATTGAAAATAGAACCAAGAGGCTCAGCTAAACATAGACAGTTTTTCAACAAAAAGGCCGAGAAACCATCTGCATCGCTTTGTGAAGATGGCTTAAGAACACCAATTCCTTTGATAACGTCCTCAGTTGAAATGGTTAACGAACCAAAATTCAGCGAAGAGTCACTAGGGGAGCTAGAGCCCGTTATATTCGAGTCCAGGTCATGGACAAAGTTTGTTGGATTTGATGAGCAAGATTTTCGGGAATCAATGAAACGCCAGAAAGATTTAGGATTCGAGATAATAATTGCTTCAAAGTTTAAAATATAATTTCGTTATAGAAATTTGTTTAAACAATTAAATTCTTTTAGAAGTACCAGAACTTGAGAAGATGCGTGGAGCCGTTGGATGATTTATACAATTTACTAAATTTGTTTTTTAAATTTTTTAGATGCTTTAAAGGCATCGTATACCAGGGTAGTTTGTGCTACTTCTTAAGAATAGGGATGTACTGTAGGCATAGCTCGTAGAGAGTGGTCTTAAAAATACGGTAACAAGAGGCTACGTCAGTGTCACGGAATATATGAGTCCAATCCTTATTTNGTTGTGCACCTTCTTAAGAATAGGGATGTACTGTAGGCATAGCTCGTAGAGAGTGGTCTTAAAAATACGGTAACAAGAGGCTACGTCAGTGTCACGGAATATATGAGTCCAATCCTTATTTGACAGAGCACCATTTAAGGAAGAAAAATCACACGCTTTATAGTTAAGCTTAATACTGCGATCATCCGGTAATGAACCAAAGTTATAAAACTCCAACTCAAGAGTGAGAGGGACATGATGCCTTACAGCCGGAGAGATGAGAGGCATACATTCCGATTAAGTGAAGTTTACAATGTCACTGATAAATACGAGATCCAATAGTCTATTTAGTTGGTTAAAAATACTGTTAATTTGCTGTAAACCAATACTTAAAAAGCTATCAACGACATAAATCTCTGCTGGTGAGCTCACGTTTGATGCTATAAGAGTGGCAGAATCCCTACTTGAAGTCCAATTCAATCGGCTAAAGTTGAAATCACCAAGAACACAAATGTGATTTTTATCAACGACATCAGACGCNTTTTAAAAAGCTATCAACGACATAAATCTCTGCTGATGAGCTCACGTTTGATGCTATAAGAGTGGCAGAATCCCTACTTGAAGTCCAATTCAATCGGCTAAAGTTGAAATCACCAAGAACACAAATGTGATTTTTATCAACGACATCAGACGCCAATGATACTATGTTATCAGCATGTTCGGCGGGATATATGACGCACATATGTAAAGAAGATGGCCGGAGGAGCCGTGAACACAGACGCAAAGCTGATCAAGGAGCGTGTCAGAATTTTTGAGCGTTACTAGTGACGCTTTGAATCTCCGTTGGACCGCTATAAGGACACCACCGCCTCTAGAACATCCCGTCTTCTCAGCATCACGGTCTTTGCGAAAAATGTCGAAAAGGTCTGAATCAAAGATTTCGTAGTCAAAAAAGCTATGGATAAGCCACGATTCGACAAAAACGTATATGTCATACTTATACCAAATGAGCAGTTAACATGCGAACCATTGCACATTTAGTTCGTATGCCACATACGATTTTCAGATTATCATTCCAACTGCGATTTGGGCTAGTGGTTCGCTTCCGAGTTTTCCAGTTTTTGAAAAAAGCGGAACGGTCTGACGTGTATATTAGTGGGCCAGACAACTGGATTCGCAGTTTTGTTGTAGAATGCTGGTGCAACGCCAAATTTGAAATTAACGCTACGCAAACTATCAACAGAAGCACCCTTTTTACCAGCTTATAGCAAGATAGGTGTTGACTGTCAACGCCTAACTGATTAGCAACATATGAAATTATCTTATCTTCAGTTACGATTACGGTTTGAACGAAGAGGTGTGTAACCATTTATTTTTAATTACAACGTCGAGGTGGCAGTTAGTATTACTGCCCACAACAATATTTTTATACCTATTTGATTTCTTGTTGCGTACCGTTTTCCACTCATCCCTGTCGGCAACATCCGTGGGAATCTGTGTAACAGTGCTTGAAGGCAGCGGGGATGTGAGCAAACCAGACGTAAGAACAGAATCGCATGAATTTAAAAACACAGCATCACCAGCAATAGGCAACGATACATTACGGGCAACAGGCAATCCACGGTTTTCATTGTTATTGTGCTTAGCACCATTAGCAGCACCAGCAGTAGGCAAAAATGGAATAAGCAAAGCAACATCCATACAAAGCTGTGTAACAACGTTTGAAGGCAGCGGTGATGTGAGCAAACCAGACGTAGGTACAGGATCGCATGAATTTAAAAACACAGCATGACCAGCGATAGGCAAAGAAACATTCGCTGACACATTACGGGCCACAGGCAAGCAATGGGTGTTATTGTTATTGTGCTTAGCACCATTAGCATCACCAGCAGTAGGCAAAAGCGGAATAGGCAAAGCATTCACTGACGCACTATTGTTATTGTTAATGTGCTTAGCACCACTAAGTGAGTGCGAACATGATGTTTAAGAGGATGGAGAAGCGCCACTAAAAGGCATTTTAGTAATAACGGTATAATTTCCGTCATCAATAGCAGCAAAAGTATTTAGAACAGCAGGCGGGAAGCTTTTCGAATTCTTCTTAGAAGCATTTACATCCTAGTTTGTTGTTTTAACAACAGCCACATTTAGAGTATTAATTTCACTTAGCACTTTCGCAATGTTGTTGTTGTTGTCATTGGAAATTTTCTTGCTTATGCATTCTAACCGATTTTTGACTGCGTTGAAATGCTCATGTAAAGATTTGAATTTTGCATCAAAGTCACTTTTAATGGACTCCGACCCACGTTTCTGGGTCGACGATATTACGTCCAGAGTCTTACTTAATGTAGTTGGCATGAGTATACATTCCGGACAGAAATAGCGAATATGGCGGTTCGAGATGAGCAGTCCAATATCGTATTCCGAAATTTGGCCTTCATAACACGCACGATGAAAGCGTTTCTTGTAAAAACCACTGCAGGGCACGATACAAGTATCTCCTCGCGCAAAAACCTTGTCCCACTTGCCACAGAGGCCATCCATATTGAGCGCCGATATTCACAGCGAAAAGCTTGCATCAATTTGTAGAAATTTTGATTAAAACTAGACGAGCAAAGAAAATAAGTCCGCCCTGCACAGCAGCTAATAAGTTATGGCAGGAAGGCCAGGATCGCCATGTACTGGCGATCTTAATCAGACTGGCAGGATCGTCATGAGGTAGTCATATAGGGTTTGCCATTAAAATTAACTTTCTTCTTTATTTAAGCAGAGAAGGTTCTGCCGTTCATTAGGCAACTAACGAGTTGCCGAAATGTTTGTAGGCAGCCGTGAGGTTGCCGCAATGTTTGAGAATAGAAACAGAAGTTGTCTTGATATTTCTAATCTGATTTTATTGAACAAACTTAAAGCTATTTATATACAAACTATTTTCAAAGCAACCAATCAGAACGCAGTGCATAACGGGTCGCCGAAATATTCTGCTTGTACTATGGCGGCGTCGCCTCAATGCAGTGGGCAATGCACTAGGCTGGTCTGTTTACAATGTTGAATTGCTTAGTCAGCGATAATGGAATGTGTGTCAACGGGTAATGCTTATGTTGCATTTTTCCGTGACCCACCACAAGCCGAAACAAAACCTACACCCTTATTCTAGAACCCAAACTTTCGTAATTCGTAGCTCCGTTACGAAAAACGAAAAATCGACATGCTAGAACCCTTGCGGAAACATGTGCAGCATTACCAGCTATCAGTTGGTTTTCGAAGTGAGTTGTATGCAGAAAAACAAAGTGGAAAGGAATTACTCATAGAGTGCTTATTTATAGTAAAATAGTTTGATTTTACATATTTTTGCTGAAAATGATGGATTCTATTGCATTTGCAGTTTTAGCAGCGGAGTAAGAGCGCGCTATGGAAATGAATTCGCAAAGCTATGCGGAGTTGTCGGCATAGTTACCATTCATGAACTGTTGAAGCACAAGCTGAAGAACTGGTACTCAATCCAGATAATGCAATAACAGCTTCTTCCAAGCCAGTGAAAATATGAATTTTGTTAGGTTCACCACCCGTTGCGATTGCTTTTGCCTTTGGCCGCGCCAATAAGTAAGTAGAAAATAAATAAGTAGAATTAACCTTTCTGTGTTGCCGGAGAAGAGGGGCGGAGGCCATTCCTGTGCATATAACACCGACTACACCATCCACAGTATTTTCGCCTTATCGAAATTTACAAAAAAGTGCGTAGCAAAAACTGTTTTTTAATAAACTAGTGCCGGGACATTTAAAACCTTTATCTTAAATTAAAGTTTAATCCTTTGACTACACGTGTCTATTAAAGTTTCGAGTCATGCGTTTGGACACAAAAACCCAAAATCATTGTACAAATAACCGTGCCCAAGTTTCTCGATAAGGGGCAACAAACATTCTTTTTTGTTCGTTCATATAAAGCAGTGGATAAAAATATACGTATGTGTGCATATACGAAAGGTAAATTTATATGTTTCTAATTATTAGAATCTAATATTTTCTCCAAACGCATATCGACTTACATCTTTTTGCTTAATTTTTTCTCTCGCTTCCGACAGAAATGTTTTCGTACAAAATTACGCAAAAAAGCTGTAAATTTCTTACTTGCTCGTTTTTAACCGACTTCCAGGAGGAGGTTATCAGTTCGTCGGAATATATATATATATTTTTTTTTTTTTTAATGTATGTTACCGCATAACTTTGCACCATGTCAACCGATTTCAATAATTCAATAGTCTCAGAGGTGGTCCCATACTAATTTGGTTTAGATCCGATCATTGGATCATGAAATATATAGATTTAAGTCGGTTTTTTTTGCTAAAAATTACTTGTTAGGCATTCCATTGTTACGAATTTCGAGAGTTCGAAAATACATGAGGATTTCAGCATACCATTTCCACGATTCGTAAAAAAATCCGAATACGAAAGTGTTGCAGAATAGGGCTGCTAGCGTAGGTTGTAACTATGGTCGAGTACAACATGAAAATAGGTTCCGTATAGTTTTTGAACTCTAAATTTTTCGAAGTGGAAATTCGCGAAAGTGCGAAAGCAATAGCATTTAAGTGTGTGGTTATGTCTGCTCATAGGATTCAAGCGAAGTATCGAAGTCAAACTGAAGTGATTTTGTTTTTATTTTCTTCGCTTTTATTCAGGACTATCACTACATTTATCGTAGAAAATTTGCGAATTCGAATGCCTGCTACGAATACGAAAAAATTGCTATCACTGAATCCGAGTGAACTCGAAAATATCGTTGCCAGCTTCGAATGCTGTTGTTGGCTTAAAAAATGAAACAGTGGAAAAAAGCAACAAGAATTCACAAGGCGAACTTAGCACAGTGCGTAGGCAACTGGCCGAGTCAGTGGAATCGTCGGTTCGAATCCTACTGAAAGGAGTCTGATGAGGAAATGTGGTGATTTCCGAAATAGCTATCACTTCTACCATTTTTTCAAATTATTGTTGCTTTTCCACAATAAGTTTTCATTAAAAAACGGCCTCAAGCTCAATAAAAATTTTTGAAAATAATTGTTATAAGGCCATAAAATAACAAAAACAAATAACTTAAGGACGAGCACACCTAAAAGTTAGACATTCTAATAATACAAATATTAACAAAAAACCAACAACCACATGATCAAGTGAATTGCAGCGGAATAGCTGCGCTTGATTGTAGTTGGCTTAAAAGATGAAACAGTGGAAAAAAGCAAGAAGAAATCACAAGGCGAACTTAGCACAGTGCGTAGGCAACTGGCTGAGTCAGTGGGATCGTCGGTTCGAATCATACTGAAAGAAGTCTGATGAGGAAATGTGGTGATTTCCGAAATAGCTATCACTTCTACCATTTTTTCAAATTATTGTTGCTTTTCCACAATAAGTTTTCATTAAAAAACGGCCTCAAGATCAATAAAAATTGTTGAAAAAAATAAGTTAAGTAAACATTTTTCTTTTTGATGTTTTTTTGATTATAGCATTTTAAAAAATTTTTATTTTTACATAAATACATTGTCTATAATGTCAACCTTAAGTACCCAAATGGGCGTAATGGGCTTCTTATGCGTTTGCACTTTAGATCGTCTAACGCTAGAGCAATATGATAAATAGACATTGAAATTTTATAAAATTGTATATTTTTGAAAGAGGAAAGGTGTGTAAAAAACAAAAACAATACGAATAAATCATATTAACTTTACTAAAGGTCTCAAATCATGAAAATCCCTTGAAGGAAATGGCAGAATTGAACTTTGTTAGAAGTTCACATGCGAAACCTGCTTACGACGTGATTGGAGGAAATTTTAAGAGATTAGCAGCTAGAGCAAGTCTTCAACTCCTGATGTTACAACAAATTCGTACACCCGAAGCCCTCTACCAATGGGGTGCTGTATGTTTCCAATGAGATGCCTGTAAAAAATAACTACAACTAACCTTTCAGTGGACTTTATTTCGACTATGACTAGTTACGTCCCAATTACTTTAATCTTACTTTAAGCTAGTTTAAAAGGTTAAATAACATCAAGTTAGGGAACTTCATATCCTTATTTAACGAATATTTAAATCAAAAAATAATTTTTTTTCTTTTTAGTTCTTAGTGTAATAAAATCGTGGTATTTGTTTTCTTTTAAACTGTAATTTTATTACTCATTAGGTTTATTTTTTTACACACCTTTCCTTTTTCTTGTTTTAATAAAAGGACTAACCTTGAAGCTATCATTGGAGGTCTAATATTCTTTTGCAATGAAACCGAAACATCAACAACATCAACATGAACAACACTCAATGCAAAAGAATATTAGACCTCCAATGATAGCTTCAAGGTTAGTCTTTTATTAAAACAAGGAAAGGAAAGCTGTGTAAAAAATAAACCTAATGAGTAATAAAACTATAGTTAAAAAAACAACCAACAACACGCTTTTATTACAATAAGAACTAAAAAGAAAAAAATTATTTATTGATTTAAAGATTCGTTAAATAAGGATATGAAGTTCCCAAACTTGATGTTATTTAATCTTTTAAAGTAGCTTAAAATAGAATTAAAATAATTGGCACGAATATGACGAAATAAAGTCCACTGAAAAGTTAGTTGCAGTTATTTTTTACAGACATTCCATTGGATGTACGAATATGTTGTAACATCAGGAGTTGAAGACTTGCTCTAGCTGCTAGTCTCTTAAAATTTCCTTTTTTATTTTATTCATATTCATATTGTTTTTGTTTTTTTTACACACCTTTCCTCTTTCAAAAATATACAATTTCATAAAATTTCAATGTCTATTTATCATATTGCTCTAGCGTTAGACGATCTAAAGTGCAAACGCATAAGTAGCCCATTACGCCCATTTGGGTACTTAAAGTTGACATTATAGAGAATGTTTTTATGCAAAAATAAAAATTTTTAAAAATGCTATAACCAAAAAAAAATCAAAAAGAAGAATGTTTACTTAATTTATTTTTGTTTTTTATACGTTGCACATTAATGTAAAAAATGTACAATTTAAGCCCATAATAAGACACAAGAAATATATTTTGTTTCATTAAGTTGCGTTAAAAGGTTTCCAAGATACAGCACTCTAAAGAAAGGTATATATGACGTTTTCTTAAAATTTAAGTCCCGTGTAAATAGGCAACCCTACGTCATATCGGAAAAATATGCTGCACGTATATTCATGTCACCTAGACCTTCAATCTCTTCAACTTTCATCCAAATCCTTAGAGGACGCGCACGAGGTGGCCACGGTGACATGAAATGCCTCTTTTTTAAATATTTTGTTTTTTTTAACAGTGACCGCTGTGGTGTAGTGATAAAAGTGCGCGCTGCCACTCCGCAGGGCATGGGTTCAAGCCCTGGGCAAAGCAACATCATCCAAAAAAAGGTTTTTTCTTAACAGCGGTCGCCCCTCGTAAGGCAAAAAATCTCCGAGTGTATTTCTGCCATGAAAAACAGCTCCTCATAAAAATGCAATCGCCGTTCGGAGTCGGCGTAAAACTGTAGGTTGTTGTTGCTGTAGCGGCTACAACAACCCCGCCCAGATCGGTTAGTCCCTCAATCGTTGTCGTCAAGCTCTACTAGCGGTAGCCCCAGGAAGCGTGCAGCCTCGGTGGGGCTGTCCATAGGGAAAGGGGCGTCAGTTGGGTGGGGTTCAGTGGACATGCGAAGAGATGCTGTCATGGGACGTGCATGCCGGGCATTCGTTTAGCACCTTCATTTATTCCGCTCAGGTATGAGTTCAACCTGCTGCAGTAACAAGAGTGCGGTTGGGCTATTGTTGTCCGAGTCTCCCGAGGCAGACGAAGCTCTGTCTCTTCCACGTATGGTGGTTGTGTACCCAGAACGGCATGCGTAGGTCGGGAGTCTACATAACTCGAGACTGCCTCTCTGTGAATGCTGTTTGTTTGATGAACCTCTGGACTTCGTCCGTCAGTTCGTACAGATGCCTCCTGATGGGCTTGGGCGAGAGCTCTTCTGCAAGCAGTTGTCTATTTGGGTGACAACGGCTGTGGCTCTCAACTAGAAACTGCTTGCAGAGCATTGTGTTATGCTCCTTAATGGGGAGCATTTGGGCCCCGTCGTGCAGGTGATGTTGCGGCGACATCAAAAGGCATCCTGTCGCTGTCTTAAATGCCGTGTTTCGGCAGGTCTGCAGCCTTATCCACTGCGTCCTACTAGTCCCGGCGACCACACAGGCGCTGCATAGTTCAGAACCGGCCGGCCAATTGCCTTGTACGTCTGATCGTCCTTCGTGGTAAAAAGTGTTGCTGAGGATTTGGTAGGGGAGAGGGTTAGGCTCCGTGCAGTGAAGAAGCGAGAAAGCTTGGCGAGATAACCGTTTACTTTCGAGCACAAGTCATCAATTCCATTCCCAGACGCCATGATCGAGCAATGGTCAGCATAAGAGACAATCGAGACTCCCTCTGGTGGTTGAGGGAGCTTAGAAATGTAATAGTTAAACAGTAGTGGGGAAAGGACACCCTGTGGAACCCCCTGTTTTATTTTCCTAGGTTTGCTTGATTTGTCTCTAAAGGTTACTGACTAGTGACGACCACGCAGATAAATCGCAGACCACCTTTTGAGTCCCTGTGGGAGAGAGGAGGCCTCTATGTCTTCTAGTAGCTGCTAGAAGTGCTCTTTCACAGGGGCGGTTTCGTTAAGGCCACTGGTTATCTGAGTATTTATGGCGTTAAGTGCTGTTGTTGTGCTGTGCTCGCGTATCGCTCCGGGTCCGACGAAGCGTGTTCCAAAATTTATTCCAACTGTGTCGTCACGCTTCTTTGGGTTGGGCAATGACCTCAGGGTTGATCAAAGCTTACTCACACCAGAGGCGAAGTTGCAGGTCTTCAGATGCTCTTCCTACTTCTTCCATTTATGTACATTCACAAGTGTCCGAATCTCCGGGTTAAGATCCCTAAAACGGGGATTTCCGGGATCGGCCTGACGAAGGTTGTCACGCTCATCTGCTAGGACAGCCGCTTCAGTAGGAAAATTTGGTCGGGGTCTGAAATGCATCCTGCTGGAACGAAGCGGGCTACAGCAGCAGTGACAACCCTGCGGAATTTACGCTCACCTACGCGAACGTCGGTTGGTGTGGATAGTGCAGTGAAGGCGGCCATAATCCTGGTGGGTGCGTCGTCGCGCATTGTGCAGAATGTCGAACCGTCTATCTGCTCAGCCAAATGTGTTCCCCCACGATCATTCCATGATAAAAACATAGTAAGGTAAAACCGTTCTCTCAATTCGTCGGCCATGATTTTTTTTTGCCAACATTTTAAAATTATATAAAATTGAGAGTAAAAAAAAGGAATTGTTCGAAGTTGTTGTTGTTTGAGATTGAAAATGAGAATGTGTGTGTGAGTTTGTTTGTAAAATTTCAAAATTAAATTGTTTGAAAACGTCAAGAATTTGAAAAATTCCTCTCAGCGGTTCTACCTTCCTATTTTTTTATCATGCGATCATTCGACAGGCTTGAAAGCCAAAGATCGTGGTGCACATTGAAGTCACCAACTACCATACTGTTTTCACCTCTGAGGAGCGCACCTATTTCAGGGTGATATCCTGCCGGGCAGCTGGTGACAAGGGGTATATAAACCTTAATATATTTCGAGCTCGACATCGCCTGACCAGATAGCAATACCCTGACATTCTAGAATGGTATCCTTGCGGTCGATGCCTGCTTCGGTAAGACAATACTGCACGGTGTGGTGCGTGATGACCGCTAGGCCACCACCATTATCTCGATCGCGACGGTGCTCGTCGTATCCGGCGCAATTCAATGTTTAATTGCCATGCAGTTTCGTCTCTTGGACCACAGCTATTAATCTTCCGTGCCGAACCATGAAGACTGTTATCTCCTAGATCTTGCTCTGAAGTCCGTTACAGTTAAATTGTAAAATCTTCGTGTGCCTAGGGAGACTTATTGGAATGTGTGGTGTTAATGAGGTGTTTCTCCGGCCCACCACATGCTGTGCGTGCTGCTGTAAAGGCTATTGCCTAGTCGTGGTAGTGGGCGACGTCGGAGGTGGTACTTGAGACTGAGTGGCACCCTCATAGTCCCTTGTCCAATCTCGCGTGGTGGGCAGTCTTGAACATGCCCTAAAGTGACACCAGCCATGGCAAGTGTTGCACTTGACTTATGTCACGTTACGGAATATCCTGAACTGATACACCGTGCAGATTGTCGGCGGAACTAGGAGTTGTTGGTGGCGGCGTGTGGGTGGTGGTGCGGTTGTGTCGTTGGTGTTGGCTGTTGTGTATTTGTTGTCTCTNATCATTCGACAGGCTTGAAAGCCAAAGATCGTGGTGCACATTGAAGTCACCAACTACCATACTGTTTTCACCTCTGAGGAGCGCACCTATTTCAGGGTGATATCCTGCCGGGCAGCTGGTGACAAGGGGTATATAAACCTTAATATATTTCGAGCTCGACATCGCCTGACCAGATAGCAATACCCTGACATTCTAGAATGGTATCCTTGCGGTCGATGCCTGCTTCGGTAAGACAATACTGCACGGTGTGGTGCGTGATGACCGCTAGGCCACCACCATTATCTCGATCGCGACGGTGCTCGTCGTATCCGGCGCAATTCAATGTTTAATTGCCATGCAGTTTCGTCTCTTGGACCACAGCTATTAATCTTCCGTGCCGAACCATGAAGACTGTTATCTCCTAGATCTTGCTCTGAAGTCCGTTACAGTTAAATTGTAAAATCTTCGTGTGCCTAGGGAGACTTATTGGAATGTGTGGTGTTAATGAGGTGTTTCTCCGGCCCACCACATGCTGTGCGTGCTGCTGTAAAGGCTATTGCCTAGTCGTGGTAGTGGGCGACGTCGGAGGTGGTACTTCAGACTGAGTGGCACCCTCATAGTCCCTTGTCCAATCTCGCGTGGTGGGCAGTCTTGAACATGCCCTAAAGTGACACCAGCCATGGCAAGTGTTGCACTTGACTTATGTCACGTTACGGAATATCCTGAACTGATACAACGTGCAGATTGTCGGCGGAACTAGGAGTTGTTGGTGGCGGCGTGTGGGTGGTGGTGCGGTTGTGTCGTTGGTGTTGGCTGTTGTGTATTTGTTGTCTCTTGTATTGTGTTGTGATGCGGTTACATTTGTGTCGAGTACTCAGATGGACTCTGGTGTGCGTGGAGGCAGCTCGATTTGAGCACACTCGGAGGTGGCTACACCCATTACATGTATTGCTACTATCGGAGATGGAGTGTGGTGTAGTCGTTTCTGGCACACGCAGGAGGTGTAGGTTTCTGGTCCAGGGTTTGACTCAATGCCAGCCCTGAGCAGAAGTATGCGAAGAAGATGTAGCCCTATGGACGTAAAATTTTTTCGGGATTTTGCCGATATAAACCGGGTTAGATCGCCGAAACAACAGCCCTTGGTCGGATAAAACCCGACTCATTCCGGTACGTAGAACCGGCTGTCGTGGGAATAAAACTTGTAGGTATTATTATTATTTTAACTTTAGATTTTATGCTTTTGAAAGGAAAAACATTTATTTATTATTTAAGTTAATTTTTTTATATTAAAGTAATTAGGGATCGTCCCTAATAAATTGTTTTTAAACTAATATTTCCTCGCTTCATAAAGAAATATGAATTTATTAAACATCGTCTACACCTTTTTCAGTTTTAGTTCAGAGAGTTGCAATTCATATTCAGAAATTCCATTTTAAATTCTGATAGTTACTGTTCAAGTTCAGAAATACCATTTCAAATTCAGAATTTCCATTTCATATTCAGAAAATTACAATTCAAAATCAGAATTTCCATTTCAAATTCAGTATATTACAATTCAAATTCAGAATTTCCAGTTCAAATTCAGAAAGTTACAATTCCAATTCAGAATTTCCATTTTAAATTCAGAAAGTTGCAGTTCAAATTCCGAAAGTTACAATTCATATTCAGAATTTCCATTTCAAATTCAGAAAGTTACAATTCAAATTCAGAAATTTCCAATTTAAGTTCAGAAAATTGATATTCATTGTGCGATATAAAGAACTTAGGTTGCATAGTAGAAGCGACTGTGTCACAAAGTTTTCAATTTATGTTTTTTTTAGAGCACCCGGGGGAAAAAAGCAAAATATAAAACAATAATAGAAATATTCAGTTCAGCATAAATTAAAAGAGACCTACAGCCCAATTCTGAATACTCCCAAGGAGTTTGTTCTCCGGGAATTTGTTTCTCCCGAGAAGGAAATCCTCCAATAATTAACTCCCAGAAAGTAGCATTTTCCCCGAAAATTTGGAAGGGGAAAATCCAAACTTCGCAAGAGCTGTTTGATACTTTTTTGACAGCTCAACTCCGCCATTTAATATAAAAAATCCAACAGGAATTTTTATTCATGATGGGAGGAAAGGGAAAAGAGAGAAAACTCCGAGGGAGTTCCTGTTCAGAATCGGCCTGATAGTATTTCTTTTCTGTTTAAATTAACGCATCCTTATTAGCCTTACTTTTAGCTTTATCGTGCTTCAATTATCATATATTGATCATCATTTTCTGTACTACAAAGCTTGTTTACTTGCACTTGCAAATATTACATCCACGAAGCCTATAAAAACAAATAAAAACTTTGTCCAACCTACCTACATAATTGCCAAACAAAACATTATCTTATTGTTGTTTGTTTGTTTATGCTATATGTATTACAATTGTATTGTTACCTTTTTCACTATATGAAAATAAACTGAAGAACTGAGTGCTAAACTTGGACCAATTCTTTAATGTGTTTATTTTAAGTTCAGAAAATTTCGTATGCATTGTTCGATGGGGAATTGGAAATTTCTGAACATTAATTGTAACTTTCTGAATTTGAAATGGAAATTCTGAATATGAATTGTAACTTTCTGAATTTAAATTACAACTTTCTGAATTTAAAATTGAAATTCTGAATTGGAATTGTAACTTTCTGAATTTGAAATGGAAATTCTGAATATGAATTGTAACTTTCTGAATTTAAATTACAACTTTCTGAATTTAAAATTGAAATTCTGAATTGGAATTGTAACTTTCTGAATTTGAAATGGAAATTCTGAATATGAATTGTAACTTTCTGAATTTAAATTACAACTTTCTGAATTTAAAATTGAAATTCTGAATTGGAATTGTAACTTTCTGAATTTGAAATGGAAATTCTGAATATGAATTGTAACTTTCTGAATTTAAATTACAACTTTCTGAATTTAAAATTGAAATTCTGAATTGGAATTGTAAGTTTCTGAATTTGAACTGGAAATTCTGCATTTGAATTGTAACTTTCTGAATTGGAACTGGAAATTCTGATTTTGAATTGTAATTTTCTGAATTTGAAATGGAAATTCTGAATATGAATTGTAACTTTCTGAATTTAAATTACAACTTTCTGAATTTAAAATTGAAATTCTGAATTGGAATTGTAAGTTTCTGAATTTGAACTGGAAATTCTGCATTTGAATTGTAACTTTCTGAATTGGAACTGGAAATTCTGATTTTGAATTGTAATTTTCTGAATTTGAAATGGAAATTCTGAATTTGAAATGGAAATTTTGAACATCAATTGTAACTTTCTGAATTTAAATTGCAACTTTCTGAACTAAAACTGAAAAAAGTGTATGTACATATGTATGTATGCCATTTGTAGTTTATGTCTACATTTACACAAATATATGAAATTATATCAAACTATAACAAATTTGGAGTACATAAAATATTTATTATTAACAATAATGCAGCTTTTTTGCATTATTTTTAAGATTCAGCGATTCTAAATTTTGTTCCGACAGGATAGAATCGTCGTAGAGTACCTGTACGAATCTTCATTACGAATGGATTCAATGAAGGCTGTTGATTTGCTTGACGTTTATTTTCCGGTCCAAACAATCTCGATTAACTATTGTTCGGTAGCTCGTTTCCAATGGTAGGTGTCATGAAATTGGCTGACTTATGGTTGATGCTTTTTCGATAATCAGCGTATGGTGGTCCAATTGCTGTCAAATGAGTATGACATTCACAAACTCTTTTTTCCACATGTTACAACTTGATGGGGATTGCCTGCCCTAAGGCTTTCCTAAAGTGGGTGCCGCGTATCCCTGGGGTGCCGTTAGTGGCTAGGGTATACTAGTGGTGCGGGCAAATTCTTTAAAGTTCCCATACACAACACAAATGGCTTGCAGCAAAGGGATATTTCCCCAATACGTTTTGTCAACGAAAAATTGAATTAGAAAATTTTCAGAAAAATAGCCAAAAATGTACTCTTTTCACAACCGTTTTCGGTACTTTTGTAGACCTAATCCGCGTTTCATCCACTTTTCTTCCCGTTTTCGGATTCATTTTCGGATTTTTTGTTGGCTGGGCTGTTTTCGTAACAAGCGCAGCAGCTTCACGCACGTGTATATGTTACTTATTCTTTGGAACTTCACAATCATACTGTGAAAGAGCGAATCAACACGATTTTAGAGGCAGTCGAGAACGAACTTATAAAAAGTTTGAAAACTTGTGAATTATTTAGTTTGCAACTTGACGAAAGTACCGACAGAGTGGGACTAAATGTTCTTCTCGTGTTAGTGAGGAACCCATTCGCAATGCAAATCGAAGAAGAACTTTTAATGAGCGAAGTACTTGAGACTTACACCACTAGCGACGAAATTTTTAAAGCTATCGACAAATTTGTACAGAAAAATAGTTTGAAATGGAGCAAGTGTGCGGATATTTGCAGTGACGGAGCAGGAGCGATGTCTAGGATAAAGCAAGAGGCAGAAAACGCTGGCGACTAGGAAGTTGCCGCCACTAGATTTAAAACCCGTTTTGGATTACGTTGCGAAGATAACAGAGGCCTGCGAAATTAAAATACATCTTTGGTTTTTTCTAGCACGCCGAAATTTATTTTATTGGTGACATGTATATTTTAGAATGTCTAGCAATTTGGATGAAAACTCCATAAATAAACAAAGTAAATCAGAAAAACGTGTGTAACTTCGAAGTTAACGATAAGAAAATTGATAAAAGTTATTTTCTTAGTGTTAACGCGCATTACCAGCGTTAACTTGGAAGGTCTAGAAAAAACCATTGTCGAATATTTTCCTAAAATTGACTCTGAGGATGTCTACAGCTGGATTACAAAACCCGTTTTCATGTGACCCGAAAAGTAAACCTACTGGGATGACAAGTTAAGCTTTTGAAAACCTTTAGACAACAGTGAAGTCAGCACTTTGAATACACTATGCGACAGTCAAAATCGGGATGGGATGAAACCAACGGGAAATGTTATATCGGTCAAAAACAAGTTATACGTGTCCCGGCGTTTCGCTGGGTCACGTCTAGGAATCGAGATATATATATAACTATCATATAGGGGAAATTGTCACCTTTGGTGGTATTTTTTTGACATAACTCGAGAACCACTAGTCCGATTTTGCTCAAACAAATTTAAAAAAAATAAAAATTACAATTCCTTTAATCTGTTCATATAACGTTTTTCTATATAATCAACAGTTTTTGTAAAAATAAATTATGATTTAGCAAAAAATATATTTTTTTGCCTAATATTACATTTTTTTTACCAAAACTGTTGATTATATAGAAAAACGTTATATAACAGATTAAAGGAATTGTAATTTTTATATTTTTTTAAATTTGTTTGAGCAAAATCGGACTAGTGGTTCTCGAGTTATGTCAAAAAAATGACCACCAAAGGTGACAATTTCCCCTATATGATAGTTATATATATATCTCGATTCCTAGACGTGACCCAGCGAAACGCCGGGACACGTATAACTTGTTTTTTGACCGATATAACTTTCCCCGGTAGTTTGAACCCTTCCCGATCACTGACCCCTACCATTTGTCTCACAGTGATATTAAATACTACGAAGTGAGCCAAGAAAGTTCTGGATGTAAGTGTATGCAGAAACCAATGCTATTGGCAACATTGCATTAAAAATACTAGTGACTTTTACTTTTAAATTTCTATGTGAGACTGCATTTTCAACAAATGCTTACATAAAAAACAAATACACCAGAAAGCTTTCTGCGTCAAATGATTTCAGGGTAAAATTGTCAAAGATCCCAATAAACTTAAAGGAAATAATGAAACCATCAAAACAATTTCAGTCCTAAAATTAAAGCTAAAAGAGCATAAAGTTTGCATTGTGTTTTGTTGTTTTCGTAGACATTTGAAGAGTAGGGGTGCCGCGAAATTTAGCACAACAAGGGTGCCGCGGTGAAAAAAGTTTGGGAACCTCTGCCTTAGGGAATGTGGTCGGAATAAGGCCGATAAGTATTTCCCCAATATATATACGCCTTCGAAGGATTGTCTTTAACCAAACCTGATAAAGGAAAAAAAAAACTTTGAAACGAATAGCACGATTACCTCTATGTTCCCGCATCGGTCACACTGTACACGGCTTTTTATTGTCAGCCTTTTTCCCTTATACCTCGGTTCAGTCGATTTCGGTTTATTATATTATTGGTGAATATCGACTATCTGAATGTCGCCAGCTTTTAATTAAATTAATTTTTCGTTCAAAAATTCTTATTGAGCTTGAGGCCATTTTTAATGAAAAACTTATTGTGGAAAAGCAACAATAATTTGAAAAAATTGTAGAAGTGATAGCTGTTTCGGAAATCACCACATTTCCTCATCAGACTTCTTTCAGTAGTATTCGAACCGACGATCCCACTGACTCAGCCAGTTGCCTATGCACTGTGCTAAGTTCGCCTTGTGAATTCTTGTTGTTTTTTTCCACTATTTCATTCGTTAATTCGGTTTTGTTGGTTTTTGTTAATAATTCTATTATTAGAATGCTTAAGTTATTTGTTTTTATATTTTATGGCCTTATAACAATTATATTCAACAGTTTTTATTGAGCTTGAGGCTGTTTTAAATTTATTTTTTCGGTTACGATTATTTCCGTTCTTGCGAAGGCTGATGTGTGTAGTTCGCTCCGTGTCCCATTCTAAAAAGAAAAATTCTGTCCTAGCCTCGTGGTATGTGACCACCGATTCTTTGATCGTGTGTAAGTTTGGGCGTTTTCATAGTGGCGTGCCAATTCGTATCTATACAGATATGATGGTTCTTGTCTTGGATAAACATTGGTTAGAACATTCATCTGGCAATCCACCCATTTTGAAGTTTTAGCTTTGACAGTGTTGTTATGTTTACATTTCTGATGATTATTCTTATGTCTTTTATTTGGCCAATAAAAATAATAACCCTACGAATTTCGAATTAAGTTCGTAGCTATTCGGATTCAATCATAGCACTTTCGTAGATTTCACAAAAATTTAACTACGATGCATTCAGTCAGCCCTGATTATCGCTTTGCCGGCGGCTCACAGTGTAAGATTTTACCCATCTAGCTGCTTTTAATTCTGTAATTCGAAATCTATTGAAGATAGATCAATGAAATTTTGCCCAAGGTACGTTATAAGATAGGCGAAGCTTTTTACAAAAAATTGGTAATTTATAGTTACTGTCATGCCACCCTATTATATAACTGCAATTTTTAAAAATGCAAAAACTGAAATATTTAACTAACTGCAAAGGCTAAAATGCCCAAAATTGATATTTAGAATTTCCCTATAAAAAGAAATTATAAA
>NW_016158873.1:22910-31056 GCF_001687245.7 Rhagoletis zephyria | reverse complement strand
GATCTCGACACTTAACAAACTCCTGTTTCCACTACTCGGCACGAAAAAACTAAAAAAAAAATAAAAAAAAAAAAGGTTCCGTACGTCATGCGGACTGCGCCCCTCGTGTCGGTTGGGCGGGAATGGAGGGTAAAAAGCCGTTAGGATTAATTAATTAATAGAATATGGAAATGATACACTGTGCGGCTCCACTATGCAGCCATACGTACATATGTACATATCGTCATCTTAATTCACAAAGGCCTGAAAGCTCGCTATACAGTTCAATGCGAACGTGAATGTGCACATTCACAAAGGCAAAGAATTCCATTTGTATTCTTATGCACGCTCACACACATCTGCCAAAACTTGTCGTTCACATGCAAATGCTTTGCGTACGCACACTGTTGAGTGAGTTTGAAAAAAAGGCATATTATACATTTTAAATTACTTTTAATTCTATAAGTTTGAAAGATATTTTAATTCGTATAATTAATTCCTATATCCTATCAAAATCGTTGAAAAACGCAGTTTCGAAAAAAATTTTGGTCAGGGCCTATGTGAATTAAGGTAACGATATGTATGTACGTACCAGGGTTGTTGCGAATATTCGCACTCGCATTCGAAACTGCGGAACTTCCGCATTAAAATTAACATTCGCATTCGCTTTCGCATTCGCAATAATCAATGCGGAGCTTTTGCGAATGCGAATGTTGTTCAAGTGCACCGATAAAACGTATATATGACAAACAAAATGACAAATTGTAGCCAATATTTTTGACTGTGGTCGTGAGAGTATTGGTGTCACAAAACTGATCACATGTCATATTTATCAACTTTGATAAAAATGTCTTTAAATATATCTATTATTTCTCAAGCTATATAACCGCGTTATCAATGGGCAGTCATACAAGTTCCAACTTCTACTTGACTTTTGACGTACGTCAAAGGGAACATAGTCTTTTTAGCAATATTTTTTTTCTGTGCCTGCATTGGTTTCTTTTTTTATTATGATTTTTTTTGACCAATCTTAAAAGACTACTAGACACAAAAGAAGAAAGTGTGCAATTTTCATAGGGATACACATTGAATGCTTTGCTAAAAACTTCTGTGGTAAAACTGTCCCTTCTTTGCTATATAAAGTCAAAGAGTAAGCTCCTTCAATAGGGATTTCCAGCAGAAATGATCAACGTCTGGCTATAAAGAGATCGACCCAATAAACACCAAAAAAATATTTCTCCAACCCTGGAGAAATTCATAGTTCTCAAGTTGATATCCAACATAATTCTCCAACTCATCTCTAACCGACGCGCAGATACGTAAAACGTGATAAAGAAACGAATTTTGAATTATCAAGTGAAAAACGAAAGCTAAATAAAGAGGAAAATTGCCAACAAAAAGTAAATGATCTAAATAAAATAAGGCATTTTACTATTTCAATTTCATTATTTCAATGATATGTTTGAGACCAATTGGAGAATTACATTGGAGTTAGAGTTGAGAACTAGCATTGTCTCAACTTGAGAAACAGTACTTTTTTCATACAAAGAAAAATGCCCTTTTTGTTGAGAACGCTATGATTCACCACTTGATGTACTGTTAAGAAACAACGTTGGAGATTTGAGAAATACCTTAGTTCTCAACTCAACCTCAAGATGTGCTCAAACCTAAATGTTTGTTGGGGATGCTCAAATAATAAAAAAAATATAGGTCTGACCTTTAATAAGATAAGAATTACGTAACTATCTGAGATTCGAATGCTTATAAAACACAGGTCGCTTTTTAAACAAATAACAACATTCTGATCCGATTCGGCAGCCACGACTTCAATACAGAATTTTGTTAAAAATTTCCATACCCTATTTAGCTCGCTATAATCACAAATTTTTCAAACCAGTCGCAGGAGAAAGTATTAAAAATGAATTACAAAATCTAAAATCGAAAAACGCTGATGAAGTTACAGATTCCCCAAATTCTGAAACAGCCAATGAGAATGAAGAATTCTTTTTAAAAAGCTTTAGAACAACCTGATATATGTATCTGGTTTGGCTTGTAAGCGCTGTTTAAACAACGATCTCGCCATTATGCTAGATTCTAATTGTTTCTTAAAAATTCTTGACATCCGCATTCGCATCCGCATCCGCGGATGTTAGCTGTTAGATATTCGCATCCGCATTCGCATCCGCGGATGTCTAAAATTCCACATTCGCAACATCCCTAATACATACTCAGATGTGAACAGTCAAATTCGTGCGTAATACATTTTTGTATGAAATTATTATTTTTAAATACGAACATTTTTAAACGATAATAAAATATAAAGTATTCATTTTTACTATGCATTATGCATTATGCATTATATCCCCAACATTCTGATCCGATTCGGCTGGCAGCCACGACTTCAATACAGAATTTTGTTAAAAATTTCCATACCCACCTATTTAGCTCGCTATAAGCACAAATTTTTCAAACCAGTCGCGGCAGAAAGTATTAAAAATGAATTACAAAATCTAAAATCGAAAAACGCTGATGAAGTTACAGATTCCCCAAATTCTGAAACAGCCAATGAGAATGAAGAATTCTTTTTAAAAAGCTTTAGAACAACCTGATATATGTATCTGGTTTGGCTTGTAAGCGCTGTTTAAACAACGATCTCGCCATTATGCTAGATTCTAATTGTTTCTTAAAAATTCTTGACATCCGCATTCGCATCCGCATCCTCGGATGTTAGCTGTTAGATATTCGCATCCGCATTCGCATCCGCGGATGTCTAAAATTCCTCATTCGCAACATCCCTAGTACGTACATTGTTTGAAAAACTGCAATAAGTTTTATTTCATCTACTTTTGCTTCGAAACAAGACGGCAGTCGCAGTGAAAGCACAAGCAGAAACCGATTGCCGAGATGTTATTGTTGTAGCGGCTACAACAACCCCGACCAGATCGGTTAGTCACTCAATCGTAGTCGTCAAGCTCTACTAGCGGTAGCCCCAGGAAGCGTGCAGCCTCGATGGGGTCTGTCCATAGGGACAGGGGCGTCAGTAGGGTGGGGTTTAGTGGGCATGCGAAGAGATGCTGTGTCATGGGGCGTCTCTCCGCATGCCGGGTATTTGTTTAGCACATCTTCGTTTAATCTGCTCAGGTATGAGTTCAACCTGCTGCAGTAACCAGAGCTCAGTTGGGCTACTGTGGTCCAAGTCTCCCGAGGCAGACGAAGCTCTGTTCGCCACGTCTGGTGGTTGTGTACCCAGAACGGCATTCACAGGTCGGGAGTCTACATAACTCGAGGCTGCCTCTATGAATGCCGTTCAAGGGCTGTCGATAAGCTGTCGGGTGCAGAGGTTGTTTGATGAACCTCTGGACTTCGTCCGTCACTTCGTACAGATGCCTCCTGACGTGCCTGGGGGAGGGCTCTTGCAAGCAGCTGTCTATTTGGGTGACCACGTCTTGAGATCGCAACTAGAAACTGCTTGCAGAGCATTGTGTTATGCTGCTTAATGGCGAGCATATAGGCCTCGTCGTGCAGGTGATGTTGTGGCGACTTCAGAAGGCATCCTGTCCTGTCCACGCAGGCGCTGCATTGCCTTGTACGTTGGCAGCAACGTTTCTTTGTCTTTGCCCCAGGTGCTGCCGGCTAGCGGCTTGAGGGCCTTGTTGCGGCTTTGTACTTTGTTAACAATTGCGGTTGTATGCGCCTAGAAGGAGAGCAGCCTGTCGAAGGTTACTTCGAGGATCTTTGTGTTGTTCACCGCCGGGAGTGGTTCGTCATCGATGTGTATTCCCAGTTGTAGTCTGACCTCCTTCGTCCACGTAGTAAAAAGTGTTGCTGAGGATTTTGAATGGGAGAGGGTTATGTTCCGTGCAGTGAAGAAGCGAGAAAGCTCGGTGAGATAACCGTTTACTTTTGAGCACAAGTCATCGATTCCATTCCCAGACGCCAGGATCGAGCAATCGTCAGCATAAGAGGCAATCGAGACTCTCTCTGGTGGATGCCTCGCTGGGGTCAGGTGATTTTATAGTGCGGGAGTAGAAGGGCCTCTAGTGTCTTCGCTACCAGGGAAAGGAGAGTTTTAGGTCGATAAGAATCTCCTTTTTGGACGGTTTCCATGTTTAAACAGTGGGACAACTCTCCCCACGTTCCAGATGTCTGGAATGATGAGAGTGGCTATTGACAGGTTGAGAACCTTGGTTAAATAGTCCACTGCCGCAGGACCCAACTTTTTCAGCATCAACATGCAAATTACGTCCGGTCCAATGGCTTTGGAGGCTTTCGCATTCCCGATGGCTACCCTTACCTCAGCGCTGGTGATAACAAGAGGCGCACTAGGTTTTGGCAGTTTGTGAAGCATTCTGGTCACTCGACGTTTGTATGCAGTATGAACTTTCGGCTAAAATAGCTCGCGCATCGCTCCGGGTCCGACGAAGCGTGGTCACCAAAATTTATTTCAACTATGTCGTTATGCTGCGTGGGGTTGGACAATGACCCCACGTTTGACCAAAGCTTACTCACACCAGAGGAGAAGTTGCAGGCCTTCATATGCTCTTCCCACTTCTTCCGTTTATGTACGTTCACAAGTGGCCGAATTTCCGAGTTGAGATCCTGATACGGGGATTTCCGGGATCGGCCTGACGAAGGTTGTCACGCTTATCAGCTAGGACAGCGGGGTCCGAAATACATCCCGCTGGAACGAAGCGGGCTGCAGCCGCAGTGGCAACCCTGGAATTTACTCTCACCTACGTGAACGTCGGTTGGTGTGGTAGTGCAGTGGAGTTGCTTTCAGTAACATCGGCGAAGCCCTCCAGTTAGCTTTGGAAAAGTTGACATAGGTCCGGTGATCCGCGGAAGCAAAGTCGGCTGGTTTATCAATCGAGATGATTATGGGCAGATGATTTGAATATATGAATGTCGAATCTATCTGTTCCCCTACTATGTTTGACAGGCTTGAATGCCAAAGATCGTGGTGTGCATTGAAGTCACCAACTACCATACGGTTTTCGCCTCTGAGGAGTGCACCTATTTCAGGGTGATATCCTGCCGGGCAGCTGGTGAGAGGGGGTATATATACGTTAAATATTTCGAGTTCGACATCGCCTGACTGGATAACAATACCCAATTCTAGGATGGTATTCCTGCGGTCGATGTCTGCTTCGATAAGACGATAATGCACGGTGTGGTGCGTGATGAACGCTAGGCCACCACCATTATCTCTCGCGATCTCGACAGTGCACGTTGTATCCGGCGCACTTCAACAATGTTGTATTGCCATGCAGCTTCGTCTCTTGGACCGCAGCTATTGTATTGTGTAGTGATGCGGTTGTGTTTGTGTTGAGTCGCTCAGGCGGACTCTGTTGTGCCGGGGAGGCAGCTCGATTTCAGCATCAAGGGGCCACGTATGCGTTGGTCCACCGCCTGTGAGTCGTAAGGCCTGAGCAAACTTGGAGGTGGCTTCACCTATTACATGCGTTGCACCTAACGGAGGTGGAGTTGTAGTGTAGTCGTGGCTATCCTCTCGAACCTTGGTGTATAACACCATATAGAAGCCCTGCGGATAGTTCAAGTGAGAGCGAGTTCAACGAGGTTCACTGAGAAGCAAGGTGCATAGTGGAAAGGACGATTGGAATCCTCAAAGGTCGTTGGAAAATTTTGTCGAATGCTAAACGGAGAAGATATGCTCCCCAAAAAGTCGCAATGCTTTCCAACGTATGTTCGGCCTTGCACAATATATGCATGGAATTCAAAGTACCTTTCAACCAACCCAGCGTTGAAAGTATTGTTTTAAATGATATTGTTATTGGTGAATAATCACATGAATTTAAGAATTGGACAGAACATTCGAGACCGAATAAAACATTCCCCCGTCAATTAGAAGATATGGTTTTGTACTTTGTTTTATTTTTATTAATTTTTAATTTCAGGTAACACTGTTTCCGTTAACGAAGTAAAAGTTCAAAATTCATGTTCTTTACATTATATGTTAGACTCACACTTAAAACTATTTATTTTGTCTTATTAAATAAAATATAAGAGGTACATCATTCACTTTTTAAGATCACTTTCTCAAGTAATACCTAAACCTACAGTCAACAATTTCCGTAATTCCGTTTAAGAAAGTATTTATAACGAAAAACATTGTAATGCCCACTTTTGTCATTTGCCATTTAATGCCTAGTGGAAATCCAGTATAAGTATCGTAAAACAATCAATACAAAATACTTTTATGAGTGACGGTATTTATGTTTTCTTTTAAAATATAAAATTGTAAAAAATACACTTTTTGAGATCATTTCTTAAACTCTTAAAACTACTTATCATCGTTTAAAGTACAAAACCGCGTATCGTCGTTCTGCAAAAGCGCGAAACTAACATTTTTTGCCAAAAATTGGATTTGCTCACACAAGCTCTTGCCCCAATCTTTATCCATTCGCCCTGAAATATATGAAATATACCAGCCATAAATGCGAATGTTTTGAAAAAAAAGAACCATTTTGAAATATGATTGTTTTTACTCTCTAGAATAATCATTCTTAAGTAAAAAAAATAAAACTCAATAATTATCATTATCTCTGAGCGAAAAAATAAAAATCATTGAATAATCATTATTTGTGATCGAAAAAATAAAAATCCACTAATAATTACACAGTAGGGAGGCAAAAATATCACAGCTAAACGGCCAAATACGTAAACTTAATTTTGGCCTCTAGATTACGATGGCGTTTTCAGAAAATCCGTATCACGTCAAAATTTTGAGATATTTAAGGGGGAAGTTTTAGAGTTCTGAAAGTGAATTTTTCGTCGTTTAAAACACTGTGCTCAGGTTTTGAATTTTTTTCTGGGCAAAGGTTTTGATAACTGATCTTACTTAACTGGGATCTTTTAAATTCAATGGCGTCCTCCGTTTTTCCAGATTGGCACTAGTTTTCGAGATAACGGTGCTTGAAAATCTGCTTACATTTTAGGTTTTTTGTTAATAATTACCTCAGTTTTAAGGTTATTTTATTTATATTTATATATATATATATTATATAAAATTTTGCACGTGACTGTATTTTGATATTACCTTAGCTATTTCTGAAAATCATGGAAATCGGTTCACTATAACATATAGCTCCCATACAACTGATTGTTTAGATATGTGGTTTTGCGTTACAACTCATATTTTATTTCGTAATATTTTTTTATAATAGTAGTTTATACACTGCTTGGACCTGAATTTGGGTTCTTTTCAATCCCACTCTGGCATATTTTAGCAGACTCTGTTGTACGAATGGCTTTTTAATACCCTTTTTGTACTGTGAAAGCTGTTGTTCGTTAAAGTCAAAGTGACTGAGTAATGCTTTCAAATAGGCGGCGGTCTATACCGCGTCTATTTCACATAAGTTGGGAACCAAAAAACACAAACCGAAAATCTACGCGCGCGATTGCTGTCATATTAATTGATAAAAAACATTGAAAATTTTGCGAACAACTTTTATTCATCATATCATTGTCTTCAGAAACTCCTAAAGATAAAAAAAATTAAAAAGCTTTGGAATAAATTAAAAAAGTTTTGTTTCGTTTGTGGTAAATTAGTTTTGAAATCAGACCAGCGTAAATTAGTCTCAAATAAAAATGCACTAGCATGCTATAAATGGTACTTTTTGCAATCTGAACCTGCACAAAATAAATACACTCCCGAATTCACATTATTTCGTGCATTAGTGCTATGAATTTTNTGGTGGACAAAAAAACGATTTTGTTACCATTCGGTTTACCAATGATTTGGACAAATCCCGGAAAACATGAAGCTGAAAATTNTTATGCATGCACCAACAATACATTTGGTTTCAATCGAAAAAGTAAGTAAATTTAAATAAAACCAGTTAAATTATGTATAGTTTGCTCTCACCTTAATCGCTGAGTGTATGAAATAGGTAAAAGTTTCTGTATGTTTGGAAGGTACCACGCCTAAGTATAACCAACCTTGGAAAGTCTGCAGCAGATGTCCAAATTAAAAAAAATGGTGCAGAACTTTTTTAGTTTTTGTCCGCCGAACAAACAAACTTAACATTTGTATATCGATGGCTGAGTGGAAGATCTACCTATCTCGGCAGCCAGTTCGAAAACGCCCTATCTCCGAAAACTTTTCAATAACGCCCTACTTCAGAATTTGATTGAAGAACTTACTATT
>NW_016158873.1:21731-22885 GCF_001687245.7 Rhagoletis zephyria | reverse complement strand
TATATGCATATATATGTACGTACATATACTCATAAATATTTAATTCAATAGATCGGCCTTGTGTCGTCTACAAAGGTGTACCGAACGCTCATTTACCTGTTGCACAGAGTGATGCATTACAAGTTTCAAATCATCCATCCGAACTCGAAACTGTCTATGATTGCAATCAGTCTATGGCAACGCCATTACCACTCGATGATGGATCTGATTACATTCCGATTGAAAACAATTTACCGTCTTTCATATCCCAAGAACACCTAAACAGCATGGTGCGTAAATTAAATCTCTCCCATAACAACGCAATGATTTTGGCATCAGAACTGAAAAGCGTGAATGTTTTAGCACCGGGAGTAAAAGTAACGCCCTACAAACATAGACAAGATCCGTTTATGCCATATTTCAAGTTATCGGAAGATGGCACTCAGGCTTATTGCATTGATGTTGCAGGTTTGATGAATGAAATGGGAATTACTGACTATAAACCCGAACAATGGCGTCTCTTTATTGACGCATCAAAGCGAAGTTTGAAAGCAGTCTTGCTCTATCGCGATAGTAGCAAGAAACCCGTTCCCATCTTGTATGCGGTTGGAATAAAGGAATCATACGAAACAATGCAATTAATCTTAGATTGCATCAAGTACGAAGAGCACAGGTGGCGCGTGAACTGTGATTTTTAAGTTCTCTCACTACTATCAGGCATGCAAACGGGCTACACTAAATACTGTTGTTTGTTCTGTCGCTGGAATAGTAGAGCCAAATGCAATCACTATACCAAATGTGATTGGCCAAAAAGAAAGGAACAATCGATTGGTCAATTCAATATAGTTCACGAGCCCTTGATAGCGCTTAATAAAATCATGCTTCCCGATTTACATATCAAACTTGGTGTTGTTAAGAATTACATCAAACAGTTGGTTAGAGTCAACGAAACTGCTTTCCTATATTTGAAACATAATGCCTTTCCAAAACTTTCCGTTGAAAAAATCCATGAAGGTAGTTTTTTGATTGTATATGAGTGAAAATCTCTCAANTTTTTCCAGAGTGGCACTAGTTTTCGAGATAACGGTGCTTGAAAATCTGCTTACATTTTAGGTTTTTTGTTAATAATTACCTCAGTTTTAAGGTTATTTTATTTATATTTATATATATATAAC
>NW_016158873.1:0-21548 GCF_001687245.7 Rhagoletis zephyria | reverse complement strand
TGATTTGTGCGAAAATATCTTGACCGTCCAATTTTGGGTGGCCCATTTGAGAGATTTTCGCTCAAATATTTTATTATATCTCTCTCTTGCTTTAAGAACCCTATAACTTTTATTTCAAGTGTGCTTAATGAGCCGGACATCAGAAGATTAATGAAGGATCAAGGCTTCTTGGAAATTCTTGACGGCACAGCAGCCGTTGCATGGGATGCAGTTCGGGCTTTAATTAAACACGTTCTGTGTAAAAATCGTTCACCAGAATATACCATTTTTATTGAGAACTTGATGAAATCTTTTGACGCGTTTAATGTGCACATGTCGCTTAAAATCCTACACAGTCACTTTGACTTTTACGAGCAACAGCTTTCAACAGAAACCGACGAGGTAGGAGAGAGATTTCACCAATCCATTATGTGTTTTGAGGACCGATTCGCTGGAAAACGATTGAATTCAATGTTGGCGGACTTTTGCTGGTCGATCGCAGGAGGCAAAGGATATTAAAAAAATCATTCGAGCAATAGAAACTAGCAAAATATGCCAAAACGGGATTGAAGAGAACCCAAATTTAGGTCCAAATAGTATATAAACTAATATTATAAAAAAATATTACGAAATAAAGTATGAGTTGTAACGCAAATCCACATATCTGAACAATCAGTGAACCGATTTTCATGATTTTCAGAAATAGCTAAGGTAATATCAAAATACAGTCACGTGCAAAATTTTAGTAAAATAACCTTAAAACTGAGGTAATTATTAACAAAAAACCTAAAATTTAAGCAGATTTTCAAGCACCGTTATCTCGAAAACTAGATCCAATCTGGAAAAACGGAGGACGTCATTGAATTTAAAAGATCCAAGTTAAGTAAGGTCAGTTATCAAAACCTTTGCCCAGAAAAAATTCAAAACCTGAGCACATTGTTTTAAACGACGAAAAATTCACTTTTAGAACTCTAAAACTTCCCCCTAAATATCTCAAAATTTTGACGTGATACGGATTTTCTGAAAACGCCATCGTAATCTAGAGGCCAAAATTAAGTTTACGTATTTGGCCGTTTAGCTGTGATATTTCAAAACCTTAAAATTTACCTACAGTGTTATTTTCGTTGAGTGAAAAAATAAAACTAAAAAATTATTAGTATTTTTAAGCGAAAGAAATTAAAATCATAAAATAATGATTAAATGCTGATTTAAATTATTTTACTCATAATGATTACCGTCCCTGCTGAAAACTATTGAGGTTTCTTTAGTAAATAAAATAAAATATGGCACACAATAAATTTTTTGAGATCATTTTCTCAAACAACGCCTTAAGCTAAGATGAAGAGGTTTTTATAAAGTGGCTTCCAACGAAAATGATAGTATTATTAAGTATTCACAATGTTTTTCATATACAATTTTTTCAAAATTTTTTTGTAAAAATATGGTTCATTCTGTAACATAAACCATATCTGCTATCTGAGTTAAAAACTTTCTACAAAATTCACAAAAACTCATCCAAATTCAGAAACCATCAACATTTCTAATTCTGTAATCAGAATTTTAAGAAACATTTCAGGTAATAATACGCAAAGGCTATGAAACTGAATACCTGACATGTTTCTTAAAATTCTGATTACAAAATTAGAAATTTTGATGAAGTTTCTGACATTTTATGAATTTTTGTGAATTTTGAAAGTTTTTAACTTTAAAATCACATATGGTTTTGTTATAGAATTAACCATATTTTAACCAAAAATTTACGAAAACATTGTATATGAAAAGCATTGGAAAACTTAAAAAAATAGCATTATCATTTTCGCTGGAAGTCACTGAACATTTAAAAATAGTCATAGAGAACTTATAGTTCAATTTTTTTAATTTGCAAGGCTGCGTTCACCAGATTCATTTAAGTGAAAATTACTTTAATTTTCGAATTTTTGGTNGAAACATTGTATATGAAAAGCATTGGAAAACTTAAAAAAATAGCATTATCATTTTCGCTGGAAGTCACTGAACATTTATAAATAGTCATAGAGAACTTATAGTTCAATTTTTTTAATTTGCAAGGCTGCGTTCACCAGATTCATTTAAGTGAAAATTACTTTAATTTTCGAATTTTTGGTTTAACCAATTAATTTTAATTTGTTTTTAATTTTGATTTAAGTGACCTATGCTCTTCACTTAAATAAAAATTAAATCAGAATAACCACACTCAGAGATGGTACACGTTCACGTGCACGTGACACACCACAATTTTGTGTATCTGCTGCTTACTTGTATACCAGCCCTGCTTTTACAACACAGCGTGCCAAGACTTTCAAAAGCTCTCAGTACAAATCAAAGCTTTCGCTGGCCAAGTCTGTTTTACAACCACTATTTACTCAAATAAAGAGCTTATTGAAACTGAAAATAATTTAAATGAGAATTAAATAAAAAATTAAATTAAAGTAAATTTCCATTTAAATGAGTTTGGAGAAACGCAGCCTAAATCATTTAAAGCCCAAAACCGATGGACTTATACTCTTTGATTTCTAAAAGCCATTCTTGTATTTTAAGAAGCCGATCATGCTTGCCTTCCATACTCACATTGGACTCGGNAGGCTTTTTATTAAAGTTTACTTACTTTAAATATCAATTGCAGCAAATTTACTAACAAATAATAACAAAATTTTTTGGCATACGAATGGCGTCTTGCTATCGAATGAAATTTACGCTCTGAGGTACGTTCACTGAACTCGTTATACCAAATTACGATAACAACGATCCGATNAAATTTCCATTTAAATGAGTTTGGAGAAACGCAGCCTAAATCATTTAAAGCCCAAAACCGATGGACTTATACTCTTTGATTTCTAAAAGCCATTCTTGTATTTTAAGAAGCCGANCATTAAAGTAAATTTCCATTTAAATGAGTTTGGAGAAACGCAGCCTAAATCATTTAAAGCCCAAAACCGGTTGTACTTATACTCTTTGATTTCTAAAAGCCATTCTTGTATTTTAAGAAGCCGATCATGCTTGCCTTCCATACTCACATTGGACTCGGAAGAAACCTTTCCTTCCTTTCCTTCTAGAAGAACGAGCGAGGGATCCACCGATAATTTCTTGTTCTTCTTTGACACTGTTGGTATGTTTTTGTAATCAAAATCGTACACAGGCATGCTTTCACTCAAAACTTCAAACATTGTGGCATCACATTCAATTTCTTGGTTGTCGGGAGAAGGTAACTCCGATTGGGATTGTGCTGTTGAGAGCTTTCCGAAGGTTCTCACGTTAACCATGCCATCCACAGCCACTTCCAAGCCACTTGCCTGAATGATGTTCTCCTCCGCCTCTGTAATAAGTCTGTCTGAAACTTTGAAGCCTTTTTGAAGGAGAGCTTTAATTTTGCTTGTTATCTTTGGTCAGCAAACGCTTAGAAATTTAACATGAAAAAGTCGTTTCATCATACCTTTCTCCACATTTTTGCATCCTACAGCATTTGACTTTCTGGAAAGCTCTTCACCTAGCCTTAAAGCAGTTGCCTTGCCCTGCGCGCAATTTGGCAGCATATTCTTTGCCAAATGTAGATGCTCCTTCATGAAGTCCCCCATAATGGTTTTCTGCTGGTTGAGCTTGTAAAATGCGTCCCAAGATATAACAACGATATTTTAGAAAAAAAATGTATTTTTATTACAATTATCCTGTTTTACTTACATTTCTCCGCTTTAGGCCTCTTTTTTTGGTTTTAATTTCTGTTGACTGTAAATGAAAGTATACATTTTTTCTTTTGTCAGTTTCACACATATTTTGATATTAAACATACATATGTACATGTGCATATATACCCAACAAGCAAAATAAACTTAAAGAAAGTTTTTTTTTAGTTTTCAATTATAAACATTAAGCTTACAAAACGTTGATTTTTTGTTTATAAAACGCTTGAAAGTAAGCGTAATATAATCGAAAAGGAACATTGGTTATAAGCGTAGAAATATAAACTTGTAATAAATGTTCAAAAGAAAGCTTTTTATAAGCGTAAAAGTGTAAACTTATAATAAAGGTTCAAAAAAAGTTTTTTATAAGCGTATGAATATAAACTTACTAAAAATTTTCAAAAGAAAGCTTTTTATAAACATTTTTATAACCCTTTATTTAAAGATATTTCATTAAAAACTCATACATAGATTGCTTAACATCTAGAAACTAAACGAAATGCGAATTTTCGGCGGACTCATCTACAGTCGCGAAAATATAAATAGGGAATAGACATTTTAGCATACAAATTCACAATAACACATACAAATTAAGCATAAAAAAGTTAATTATTACATCTTGTTGCGTGCTTTCAATTACTTGCGGTTATTGGCAAATTGGAAAAGCGACATCGATGCAGCTATATATTCCGCTTCATCGCCGCCATTCTCATTGATGAACTTTTCTGAAAAAAATTTAATACATTTTTAATTGAATGTTAAACTAAGAAAGGATAAGGGGAACTCATCATTTTAAGACTCGAATGCTCCACCGATTAGCGCAGCGGGTCCTGGATTGGACTTTTTTTACCACATCGGTTTTATTTAATTTTTTCTTTTAATAATATATTTTAAAAAACGTAAACACGTCACTTACGATTGAAAAAATTTTATATTTACTACTTCATGTCGTTGGCATTTACATTTCATTTATAAGTTTAAGTTATTTATAAACATTCGCTCTCAAAACTTATTAAAGGTTTATTTGAAAAAACTTTTAATAAGCATAATATTAAAAATGCTTATTTAACGCTTATTATAGCAAACTTAATTTAAGTTATTTTTAAAAACGTTTACTGAAATGCTTGTTGGGTATTAATAGGCTTTTTATTAAAGTTTACTTACTTTAAATATCAATTGCAGCAAATTTACTAACAAATAATAACAAAATTTTTTGGCATACGAATGGCGTCTTGCTATCGAATGAAATTTACGCTCTGAGGTACGTTCACTGAACTCGTTATACCAAATTACGATAACAACGATCCGATCACGTATCTCGTAATACCAAATCAGTGTTTTTAAGAATCGAGTAATCAGTTGACGGAACACATAACTCGAGCTAGACTTTTATAAAAAAATAATAAACATTATATGTTGGTATTGTTGTAGGCTGGTCGATCTACTTTTCCATGTGCAAGAAAAACAGTTTTTTCTCCACTTCTTAGCCCAACGTTTCGCTAACTACCTTAGCATCATCAACGGCGATTCTTTATTATAAATATCAACAAAAAACAGAGGACAACAAGATTATTTAAAATAGAAATTATGAGTTTTCGTACAAATAAAAATTAAATATTGGTAAACAAAAATATTTTTCTGTTTAGAAAACAACCACATTCACAGGTTTTTAATCTTATTTTTATCGCATGACTTACATGTACACTTAGATTAAATTGATTTCACATAAATGCACATACATATAAAAAAACATTAGAACGTTAAATACATTGAAAAACATAAAAGTATTGCTACCATCCATCTGTGGTAATTTCGTCAAACTAAATATTCGCTACAAACGTAACATGTAAGCAGCCGCGATATCGTCCGTGTCCTCCTTCTTGTTGATTGTTTTTTCCCTTTTCTGTAGTATACGTAAACTCTCTATTGTGTATCTTGCCCGTTCCCTCTTCTCCTTGTCCAATATTTTAACGTTAGCTAGATCAGCCGTATGACCACTGGTAAGTACGTGTTGTGCTAATACTGTGCTGTTCTTCTTTTTATTTATGTCGGCTTCGTGCTCTGAAAGACGAACGCCTAATGCTCGTTTAGTTGTCCCTATGGAAACTTTGTTGCAGTTTTCGTTTTCGCTGCCTTTACATGTGATTTCATATACCACATTATATCAACAAAAGCCAAATATCCAAAACAGGTCAAAATATCGCACTCCTATTATTTTGTGGACAACTGTATATCAAATACTTATCAGTAACAACTCTCATTATATTTATAATAAGTAATATCGTCCCCTCATGCCAGAAGCATGAATGTGCAAATTTACCAATTTTGAGTTAATGGGTTGACTTTATTAACCTTTGGATATTCTATGTTATACCTAGTGTGGCCACTTTTCAAAAAACTCATTTACGTACACAAAAGATTGTAGCAACACAAAGTTTTAAAGAAAAATTTTGGAAACGATTTTATTGCTGTTTATTAGTCGATATCCAAACACATTTTTGACGTACAAACTTCAGCATATTTATTTGCGAATTGAGAAATATTTAGGTACATACATACATTCAAAGCTGAAATAATGCAATTGCTGCTAAATTACAAAAGTGTCGGCCTATGTAATCAATTCATTGATCTGGAGTAGTTTTCCTGAGCGCGTATTTTCCATCTGATGCAATTTCGTTCAGCATTTGAGGTTGCTTCTTTACGAATTCGAAAAATTCCATACAAGTCATTTTAATGTTGTACCAAACAAACAAAAGATCTCGCAATGTCTCGATTTCCAGTTGTGATTTCTCATCGCTCCAAATCTGATTGATCAAAGAAAATACGCGTTCAACGGCAGCTGATGTGCCTGGTAAGCAGAGAACATACGATACGATTCTCACCATGTGGTTGTACGGGACCTTCTTTTGGTCAAAATGTTGAAAGCATTCAACCCAGCGTTCATCGGCGTCAGTGTTATTTTCTTCCCACGATTGGATCTTCTCTGGGGTAACGTATTTTTCCAAATATGTGAACTGATGGAATAAATCAGTGTCGGTGATTCTATGTCAAAATTATTATTCTTTGCAATGCTCTTCGCGGTACTTTCGATAAACTCCCATTTTGGTGGTTGATCAAGTGCACACCAGGCGAATATCATAATATGGTCGAATTGTTCAATCCACTTTCCAATGTATTCGATACATGATTCTAAGGAACAAATGAACAAAATCTTTAGAATCAAAAAAGAATCAAAATTAACATTCGAACCGTAGAATTGACGTGAGAGATCTTTTTAGTTTTTATTAGTCAAAATTTGCATGTACGTATGTATGTTGGGCGCTCCTATCGATAAAATTTACGTACAACAATATTCCTTCGATTCAATTTACGTACATGTTCGTGATTTTGTGGTTAGCTTCGGTACACGGTACATGGCTACAAATTTACGTACTGTACGTGTCATTTACGTACAGTTGGTCACACTAGTTATACCAAAACCCAGAATACCATGCGTACACGGAAACCACATTTTTCACAGTGTCAATTACATGAATGTAGGGTTAACAGCCGCACTCAGAAACATTCATTAAATTAGCTCTAACGGGCACTTAACTAATGATCGTTAAATATATTATATATATATAATTAATGTATCCTCTCAGAGTTAAAAGATAGAGCTCATTAGTTCACTCACTTTTTTCATTCAGTTTGAAATCAAATATAAAAATGAGTATTTATATAATTTTGCGGGCACTGTCTTAACAGTCGCAATGGAGTTCGTGTCCACGGGCGGGACAATTTTCTTTTTCCTTTTTGATTTATTTTTTATTCTTGCTAAATTTTTAGAAACTTATTTAATTTAATTTTTTGTTTTACAATTTAATTTTCTTTTGATTTGTAGATTTTAATTTTTTAAAAAGGACAAACAAAATTTATTTCAATCTTTAGAAACTCTTTGCTAAAAGATAAACAAAACCACTAGCAGGCCAATTCTGGCATCTGTCTGTCAACTAACCTATGTCTTTCGAAAGATGAAAGTCTTTCTATTCCGGCAACTATCTTGAAAGTTCTTTTCTGTATTTTGAATGACTAATTGAAAGATTTTCTAACGAGGAGGCCTTAGCGTTATTCTATTCATCTTTTAGCAAAAAGTTTTGTAAAAACTAAATGAAACTAAACACTAACTAAAAATTGGAAAAAATTTAAGTAAAACAAGAAAAAAAGTAATTAAAAAGTTTCTAAACATTACACGAAATTAAAAAATATTTATTTTTAAAACAACTAAACTTCCTCTCTGGAATGGCAGGCCAGTGCTCTGCTCACTGGGCATTGCGAGTGTTACAGCAACGTTAGCAAAATTTAAATTTATTGAAAACAAGAGAGGATTAGCATATCAGAAACGAGGTTTAGAGGCGAGTAAAATTAAAATGAGGTAATATTCCAAGCGCAAGGAGTGCAATGGGGTATAGTCGTTGTGCTGGGTATGTAGTTACAGTTGCACGGCTATACTCAATCCTACACTCTTGCGACCGCATTCGCGCACTCTGGGCAACGTGAGCAACCCATGTGCGAGATGCGGTAACCAATCCGAGTGGAGCCTTGGGTCACGACAGAAAGAGAAGGAGCTTTGGTGGGGCCGGCCCCGACTTCTTCGGATTAAGGGCTCACTGAAGTCTGCAGCGTCTGTTCACCAGTAGGTGCTGCTGCAAGAGGGTGTCCGTCTTGGAGCAAGTGGCCCCCGCTTTATAAACATGCTCCAATGAAAAATAAACACAAAGCCTCGGATGAGAACCCCCTTTTGATGACGACCACGGCAAACGATACTACAGCTGCCATGTAAAGGAGCGCAAATTCGGTGTTAGATTTGTGGTGGGAGAGAGACACCGTCGCCGAGTACTGTCGTTCACCCCGGTGAACGAGCGTCTAGCCATAATCCGCATCCAAGCGAAGTTCTTCAACATCTCGCTCATCTGCGCCCATGCTTCGACGGAAGAGAAGGATGAGGTATCCAAAGATCTCTTCTATGAGCGCTTGGAGCGTACGTACGAGCGCTGCTCCCGCCACGATATCAAAATCAACTGGCGACTTCAATGCCAGGGTGAGCAAGGAACGGATCTTTGGCACCACCGTCGGAAAATTCAGCCTACACGACGAAACATCCGACAACGAACTGAGGCTGATTGACTTCGCCAGGGCCCGAAACATGGTAGTATGCGGTACGAGGTTCAAGTATAAAAAGATCCATCAAGCTACGTGGCAATCTCCAGATCGAAAAACGAGAAATCTAATCGATCATGTTGTGATAGACGGAAGGCATCTTTCCAGCGTTTTGGACGTACGTACCCTCCGAATATGCAAAGAAAGCTTAACGTTGAAAAGCTGCAATCACAGCAGAGAGCCAATGCATTCGGTACTCGACTCTCACACCTGCTCTCAGAGAGCGCTCTTCAACAAACGGACATATGCGCTCCCGCTTATTAAGTACCGGCGCCGAAGAAGTACTCGGATTTCACCGAGCCTGAAAGAACAATTTGTACGATGAGGAGTGTCAGGAAGCTGCAGAGAAAAGGGGTGCCGCCTACAGGGAACAGCTGCGATCGGGCGCAACGCGCGCTATGTGGGACCGCTATAGGGATCTGAAGAGGGAAGCGAGACGTATTCGCCACAATAAGAAGAGAGAGGCCGAAATACGTGAGTGCGAAGAGCTTGAAATGCTGGCCGACAGGAAGAATGCCCGAAAATTTTACCAGAGAGTTAGGCGTCTTACGGAAGGTTTAAAGGCCAGGGCGTACTCCTGTAAGAACCACGATACAGAAAATAAAGGTCGCGCCATTCCCGGACCGCTAACCCTCTCTTCGTCGATTTGACAGCATCCACCCATTCGCTGACGTCACACAATACTTTTGTTTACATTTACTTTTGCCAACTTGATGCTTTTTGCACCAAAGTTAGTGAGTATTCAAAACGCGAAAATTGTTGAGATCGGTGCTTTGTGTGTTTTTGGTGCTTTTGTTTTTAGTTTGAAGACACCAAATTTGAAAATCTTAAAAAAGTGGAAGCAAAATTTATAGCAATCGTAAGTGTGGAAAGCAACTTTACAAAAATTAAAACAAAATCATGGCACAGTGACAATTATAAGCGACAACAAAATATGTGGCAGCACCTTCAATCATGCCAGAAGAAATGGACCGTCGTGCAAGAAACATTGATTTTTATTAATTTGAATCGGCATCCTTACAATAAAATTACGTATGCATATAAAGTCCATAAAATACGCCAATACAAATTTGGTCCTTTTCCAAATTCAAAACCTGGCAATACTGCCTTTTGTTCGATGCTTCCTCTTTTCCTTATCGAGTTCGTCTTGCTCTCTCATTTTGGTATTTGTTGACGTCACCGCCAGTTGCTCTCAGCTCGATTGGCGCTACCTTGTATTCTATCATTCTTGTGTAAGAACAACAATGGCGACCTAGTTACCGATGTTCGGAACGTACTTAAATTATGGAGGGAACATTTCTTCACCCTACTGAATGGTGGCAGCTTGGAAAGTTGTGGAGAAGAAGACCCCGATCCCCCAGTCGATGATGACGGAGTCGATGTTCCTCCGCCTGACTATACGGTGGCGACGAGTTGATAAGGTGTATGCATCAACTCTTATGCAGAATATGGTCAGATGAACGCATGCCTGACGACTGGAATTTAAGTGTGCTCTGCCCAATCCACAAGAAAGGCGCCCCCGCCATTCGCGCCAACTACCGCGGGATCAGCCTTCTAAGCATAGGTTATAAGGTCTTACCGAGTGTATTGTGCGAAAGACTGAAGCCCGCCGTCAACGAACTGATTGGACCTCATCAGTGTGTCTTCAGACCAGGCAAATCCACCATAGAAGAGGTATTCACAATACGCCAAATTTTGGAAAATACCCGCGAGAAAAGGGTCGACACTCACCACCTATTTGTCGACTTTAAAGCCGCTTTCCGCAGCACTAAAAGGAGTTACCTATACGCCGCTATGTCTGAATTTGGCATCCCCGCCAAACTGATACGGTTGTGTAAAATGACGTTGAGCAATACCACCAGCTCCGTCAGAATTGGGAAAGACCTCTCCGAGCCGTTCGCCAGCAAACGGGGTTTCAGACAGGGCGACTCCCTTTCATGTGACTTCTTTAATCTGATGTTGGAGAAGATAGTAAGAGCTGCAGAACTGAACCGCTCAGGAACAATTTCCCTATAGGGAAACGAAGTAGTGCGGAACTGGTTCGGTTGTAGTGCGTTTGGAACCATGACTACTACGCGTTAATTCTCTTTTGCATGCTAGCGACTGGCGAATTTAACATTGCGATGTCCTAGGAAGTGTCAATTGTCCCTCGTTGCATCCCTTTGGCTCTAGTTCCGAACCAGTTCTAAATTCGACAGATAAGATCTAGTTCGTTTTATATCCTTTTTTCTATAGTTCCGAACCAGTTCCAAATTCGACAGATGAGATCTAGTTCGTTCTGCATCCCCTTTTCTATAGTTCCAAACCAGTTCCTAATTCGACAGATGAGACCTAGTTCGATCTGCATCCATTTTTTATAGTTCCCAACCTGTTATAAATTCGTCACCTTAAATCTATATTTCTAATCAGGTCGAAACATCTCCCTTTTATATTAAATACGATCGGTTGAAGGAAGGACAATACCATCACAAATGTTTAAACGCATTTATTAAAAATTTATAAACCACATTAGCAGTAGTAGTAGTATTAAACTTAGGTAGTAAGTAAAAAACAAAAGTGCGTTCTGCTTAAAAGTAAAAATATTAGTTCACTTTGTCTTACTTGTCTAAATTTAAGGATATTGATTTTTAAGTAAATTCAGTTCCTTTTAAGCTTATATGTATATCAAGTACTTCGAAAGTTTTTGTCGTACTTAAATAAGATTGATAAAATTTTTGGGGTTTTTGGTGTAGAACTAACCATATTTTTATAAAAAATTACCGAAAACTAAAATATTTAGAAAATAGTTGCCCGTATTGTAAAAAATTCGTTGTACCTAAACTTTATTGACTGACTGTATGAAGGTAGCTGTGCTGGATTGCATAAAACAAAAATTAGTTTGTCTTTTCTTAAAATAAAGGTAGCTCTGGTGGCTTGCATTTTTAAATAAATTTAGTGAGAAAGTGGTAATGATTTTGACACTTTTTTTTTAAATGCCTCTTTTTCTGCAACTGCATTGCCTTTCTCAATTGTCCTTCAGGATCTTGGCCTTTGCTTATGGAATCACTAAGTATAATGATTATTAAGCAACTCAAAAACTATACCAGCGTGATTACCGACGTATCCTTTTGAGAGGTAGCCCCACCCTTATAAGAGGAATAAGACCCAAACTTTTCAGGTCGAAATTTCAGTAGTTCTCTGCGCGATAAAATAAAAATAATAAAATAATCATTATTTGTAATCCCAAAAATAAAAATCAAATAATAATTATTTCCGTTTGAGCTAAAAAATAAAACTCAATAATAATTCATAAAATAATGATTAAATGCTGATTTAAATTATTTTACTCATAATAATTACCTTCCCTGCTTTTAAAATTTGAAATAAAATACTTTAGTGAAAGTACCACATTTCACTGCTTTTGGGCTGGTGCGGGTCTAGTTACTATCGGACTGCTTCGTTTTTGGCGAAAAAGAACTAGTACTGAACTAGAAATTTGGTTCACTAGTTCGAGTTTTCCCTACAGGGTTACTACAAGAGCGTACAATTGCTGGCGTACGCCGTTGACATCGACATCATCGGTAACAAGAATCGCGAAGTCTGTTCTGCCAAGTTAGATAAGGAAGCAAAGCGAATGGGTCTCGGGGTAAACGAGGCCATGACAAAGTATCTCCTGTCATCAAACAAACAGTCAGCGCATTCGCGCCTTGGCACGTCACTGTTCACAGTTATACTTTCGAGGAAGTAGAGAATTTCGTTTACTTGGGAACCATGATTCAACAACTACAGGTTGTAGCAATCGTACAAAAACAACATTTACCGTTGGTATGAACTCCTTGTGTCATCAACATCTTCTTTATCTATTCATATTCGTGTGTATATGTATACCCTGCATACCAGGATTTCATAGAACTCTGAAAGGTTTCACAATTTTTTTAAGAATTTTCTTTAAGAAATCATACAGAAATTTCTTTACTAGTTCTTGTCAACCGCTTCATATGTTTTTCTTTACAGATTTCTAAAAGAATCGTAACAAATTTCCGACACTCTTAAAGATTTCGGGAGCATTTGTTTGCAGGGTATATATATACGTATATGTGTATGTGTACGCGGATATGTAAATAAAGCAAAACAGACGATAATTTGACACAAGCGTGCTCATAAGAAGAAGCATAGCTTCTATCGCTATCACCTGTAATTGATGCGCCTTGCTTGGGAACCAGCATTAACACCGATAATAATGTCAGCATGGAAATCCAACGCAGAATAACTCTTGCCCAAGATCTATACATAAAAGGTCGCGCAATGCGCGAAATAAAAATTGCCTCTCTGCGCATATGGTCGCAGGGCGATTTTTTGCTTTCACGCCTTCATGTCGAAAAAGTCACAAAACCTGATTTTTCACAGCGGCCAATTTTCGCGAAATTTTCACTTAACCTCGCTATATCTCAGACGTTTATGTATCGATTGATTTGAAATTTGTACACAATAAACTAGATACTATTCTTAAGAAGATGTGCCTAACTACACTTCTTAATACTTATTAAAAACAAAATGGTGGATATTTTAACTTTTTTATAAAAATTAAGGAGGTGGTTTTTACAAATGCAAAAGTTGTGTTATGAATTTAAATTTTTTTTTTTTAGTACAGCATTGTAGCCAAATATGTACGGAAATTTTTGGGAAAGTTTCATGTTTAGACCAGAGGCATTTTTTCCCTTACAAAAAAAAAAAAAAACTATGACGCGTTCCTTATACGGAGAAAATGCGCAACATCATCAGCGAAAAAGTTCTCAAAAATCAACGGTAACTTATAGCCATTTATGGGTGATGCCACCCACCCTTAATATATCGAAAGTCTGCAGTAGGTGTCCAAAATTTCAAAAAATCGGTACAGCCGTTCGCTAGATCACCTCTTCTAAAAAGAAGGAGCTTATCTTTATATAATTAGTGTAGGTAACACAGGGCAACACCGATTTTGATGTGGCATATGTTAAAGCTATTTTTGATATACTTTTTTGTGCTGATACGAACCCGTAAGTATAAAGTTTCCATCAGCCCCAGATTTCGAAAAAACGTGGTGAAAGTGTCATAAAATCGCGTTTTTTGCAATATTTGAAAAGCTCTATCAAGGAAACAAAAGGTGATACAACCTTCCTTCTTCGTTTTCTTAATTGGCACTGTAACTGTCTAAGCGATTTTGGCCGAGTTCAACAAAGCACGCCAGTCGTTTCTCTTCTGTACCAACTGACGCCAATTGGAAATGCCAAGTGAAGCCAAGAACCTTCCACTTAGGCTTAAATTAAAGCTAGAACCACAACCTACTATCCCTGAAAATACTATTCCCGCACCTTGCCCCGATGGTCACAATAATAAAAAATACTGGAAAATTAATTTAATGGAATGGAATTATGCAATAGAAAAAAAAAATATTGTGTAAAAATCAGTGTTAGCTGTTCAATAAACGACTATAGGTGACCTTAGGGTTAAGGTGCACGAATGGTATTTTCAGGGATTGAAGTCAGAAGTCCAAGCCTTAATTTGAGCCTAAGTGGAAGGTTCTATCACCTTTTGCTTAATTACGGCAGGTACTCAAACTTCCCAAAATCAGTTTTTCCTGTTCATCAAATCACTATAAGTGACCATCAAGCAAAGGTGCAGGAATTTTCAGGGACGGTATTCGAGATTTTTAGCTTTAATCTAAGCATAAGTGGAAGGTTCTACCACACTTTGTTTCTTTGCTAGAGCTTCTCAAATATTGCAAAAAACGCGATTTTTGACATTTTGACCTTGTTTTTCTTAAAATTTGGAGCCGATGGAAACTCGTATGCTTACGGATTCGTAATCAGCATAAAAAAATCTGTCAAAAATGGCGTTAACATTTGCTGCATCATATTTTTTTCCATTTTTCTCGGCCTGTGTAGTAAGTATTGTTAAATAGCCAATACCCGCATGTTTGCGGCGTCCTCAAACACCTTTCGAACTGTAAGACAATGACTCAATTCTATTCTACGCATATCTATAAAGCGGGTATCGAATTTCAAGCAATCGGACAATAAATACGATTTTTTGGAATAGATCGGTCCCTGGTCCACCTATCAGAAGAAAGTATCCTATATTTTAATCCTGATAAGCTACGTACATGCCAAATTTCAAGCAAGTCGCACTATAAATAAGGTTTTTCCAATAAATCGGTATCTGGTCCACCTATCAGAAAAAATATCCTATATGTTAACCCAGGCAATAAGCTACCTACATGCCGAATTTCAAGCAAATCAGTCCATAACTAAGATTTCTGCGAATAGATTGGTCCCTGGTCCACCTTTCCGAAAAAAGTATCCTATATGTTAATCCAGGCAACAAGCTACCTACGTGCCAAATTTCAAGCAAGTGGCTACCTACGTACTAAATGCATTTTTTTTTAGCGTAGCTCGACCCCTGCGTCACCTATCGGAAAAATTAAAACTTTGTGCTCTCCTTCTAAATACCTTTCCAAAAACGCAGCAACCATTCGAATATGAAACATAGGAGAAACTTGTTCCCAATTGATTCATGCTCACAATAAATTTCACAATTATCCGAAATTTTCGAAGCTCCACAATGAATTTTCCACCTTTACATCGTCCAAAATCATCAAATCATGCGATAAAATGCGAAATTTCGTGTTCTTCCGGATTTTTCCGAGCTTTCCACTTAGAATTTTCTATTTTTCCATTCGAAAGCCATTCCGAAGGTTTGCACACAAAATTCCCTACAAAAAAATTAATTTTCGATTTTTCCAATTTCACAACTTTCCCGGAGGGTTTTCCCAAAAATGTTCTTTCGTAAGAACCTTCTGACAATTACGAACAACTAAAAAAAAATTTTTGCCAAATTGTCCCAACCGTTCTCAATTGAGGAATTACTATACTTTGTTCACACCATTTTTATATATATAGACTAGCAGACCCGGCGAACTTCGTCTCGCCCAAAATTAATTTTTTGTATTGAAACATTTTGGTCCAACATTTTCACCAACAGTTCACGTTCATGATTCTCAGTGACGCATTCATCTTCTAATATTACGGTTTGGAGGTTGTCAGAAGGCATATTTCCATTGCCATCTTAAATAACCTAGCAAAAGTGTATATGCATACAAAGATACGTAATAGCTTCAGTGCGTTTGAAAGGCAGCACGCCCCCTTATATAAAATAGCCGCAATTTTCTCTAAGAGTAAGGGAATGATTTCATATATCTCCATACCATGTTCGAGTACTCTACCATAAAGACTTCCAGAAATATACAGCATAAAAATCCGGTTTGTATGAGAGGTGCTCGCCCTTTTTCCAATAGCCCCAATTTTTCTTCATGACTATGCGATTGATTATATATATGTCCATACCAAATTCCAGTACTCTATCATGAACACTTGCAGAGATATAAAGTGTGAAAAATTCGGTTTGTATGGGAGGTGCCACGCCCTCTTCTCTTAGCGGTATGAAACATTCTTTACAACCTATTATAATATCTACCGAATATATACAAACAATTTCATTCAAATCGGTCAAGCCGTTTAGGAGGAGTTCGACCACTAACACCGTGACACGAGATTTTTATATATTAGATTTTATTTAATTTTTTTAAATTTAATTTACTTTTGATTTGTAGATTTTATTATTTTCAAAAGGAAAAAAAAAATTATTTCATTCTTTAGAAACTCTGCTATAAGACAAACAAAACCACTAGCAGGCCAATTCTGGCATCTGTCTTTCAACTCACCACTGTCTTTCGAAAGATCAAAGTCTTTCTATTCCGGCAACTATCTTGAAAGCTCTTTTCTGTATTTTGAATGAATAATTGAAAGATTTGCTAACGAGAAGGCCTTAGCGTTATTCTATTCATCTTTTAGCAAAATCTTTGGTAAAAACTAAACGAAATTAAACAATAAAAACTAAAAATTGGAAAAAATTTAAGTAAAACAAGAAAAAAAGTAATTAAAAAACTTTCTTAACATTACACGAAATTGAAAAATATTTATTTTTAAAACAATTAAACTTCCGCTGCCGAGGATTGAACTCGGACCTCTCGAATGGCAGGCCAGTGCTCTGCTCACTGGGCATTGCGACTGTTACAGCAACGTTAGCAAAATTTAAATTTATTGAAATCAAGAGAGGATTAGCATACCACAAAAGAGCTGTGGAGGCGAGTAAAATTATAATGAGGTAATATTTTAAGCGAAATCATAGAAAACTCAGTAGAGAGCATTCCCAGACGCATGAAAATCGCTATTAAAAACAAGGGAGGTTCCACAATCCCCTTGATATCAACCTCCTAAAATCTCGAAACAGAAAAGTTCAAAACTGAGTGCCTTGCGTTTTTGCTGTGAATCGCTTGCTTCTTTTTTAAGTTTAGTTTTACTAGACTTTATTCCTTAGATCAGAGGTTTCAAAACTTTTTTCACCGCGTTTTTTATGTAAGCATTTGTTGAAAATCCAGTCTCACATAGAAATGTTAAAATAAAAGTCACTAGTATTTTTAATGCAATCTTGCCAACAGCAGTGTTTTCTGTACACGCTTGCATCCAGACCTCTCTTGGCTCCCTTCGTAGTATTTAATATTCAAAGTGCAGTTTACACCGATGTCCAGAAGGTTTTCAAAAGCTTAATTTGTCATCCTAGTAGGTTTATTTTTCGGGTCACATGAAAATGGGTTTGTTATACAGCTGTAGCCATCCTCATAGTCAATGTTGGGAAAATATTCGACAATGGTTTTTTCTAAACCTTCGAAGTAAACGCTGGCGATGCGCGTTAACGCTAAGAAAATAACCTTTATGAATTTTCTTAGCGTTAACTTCGGAGTTACATAGGTTTTTGAGATTTACTTTGCTTATTTATGGGGTTTTCATGAAAATTGCTAGACATTCTAAAATATACATGTCGCTCACGATTGAGAGAAATAGAGATTGCGGCAATCGCGGTACCGCTAATCCGCTCTTTGTGATTTTGACGGAATCAGCTGTGTGCGTGACGTCATCTTGGTGCAATTGTTGATTGTGAGCATACGAAAAAACCAAATAACAATTTTAATATTTGTGCGTTAATATTTCTGCGTGGATTTAAACAATTATTGAGACATTACAAAGCAAAATGAAGTGTGCCGTGGCAAAGTGTAATAGTGAAAACAAAAGGAAAGCGTGCGATATAAGTTTTTTTTCGTTTCCTACGGACGCAAATCTGGCGAAAAAGTGGAAGCAGTTGTGCCGGCGAGGAGATGCATTAAACAGCAATTCGAGCTTTGTGCTATGTGTGTGAGCTATGAGCTTCTACATGGAACTATGTTGGCCTTTCCTTGGTGAATTGTAGTAGGTATATTTCCATGGTGAATGTAGACAGTTACTGGTTTAGTTTTCTGGTAATGGCATACATATAAAAGCCGTTTCTGCAGTAAATAGATACATGATTTCACTACCTACTTGTATGAGGTCGCCAGGCGCTAATTCCAGCGGGATCTTACCGCGCTGTGGTTGGCTGCCGTCCACAAATATAAATATGCACTCTGCATGGCTTTTTACAATGGCGAGTCCAAAAATTCACTTTGCTGCACACCTTCCTTTTGGTTTACATGAAATTGCAAACACATGTGCTAAAAATCGTACTTACCTAAAGGGGTACATGTCCAAAATTATTGCTACGTGTTCCTAATTAATCAATCTTTGTATATTTATTGATTCCTACAAAATTGGGCCATGTAATATTAAAATTAACACATTTTTCTGCATTGTTTACATATTTTTATATGCGATTTGGCATTTCTCACTCGCAATTGTACCAAGATGACGTCACACAAAAATTACGCTCAAAAATCCTCTCTCATTGGCGCAATCTTGTATTCTATCATTCTTGCATGTCACTAATAAAAAAAGTCTCGACGTGCTAAACAAAGCCAAAGATGTATTTTAATTTCGCAGGCCTCTATTATCTTCGCATCGTCATCCAATATCTAGTGGCGGCATCTTCCTAGTCGCCAGGGAATACCGAGGGATCATACAGTGACTTCTCGTGGCGTTTTCTACCTCTTGCTTCATCCTAGACACCGCTCCTTTCGTTTTTCCAATACTGCAAATATCCGCACACTTGATCCATTTCAAACCATTTTTCTGTATAAATTTGTCGATAGCTTTAAATAATTCGTCGCTAGTGGGGTAAGTCTCAAGTACTTCGCTCATCCAAAGTTCTACTTCGATTTGCATTGCGAATGGGTACCTCACTAACACGAGAAGAACATTAAGTCCCACTACGTTGGTACTTTCGTCAAGTGGCAAACTAAAAAATTCACAAGTTTTCCAACTTTTTATAAGTTCGTTCTCGACTGCCTCTAAAATCGTGTTGATTCGCTCTTTCACAGTGTGATTGTGAAGTTCCAAGGAATAAGTAACATATACACCTACGCGAAGCTGCTGCGCTTGTTACAAGAACAGCCCAGCCAGCATAAAATCCGAAAATTAATCCTGAAACGTGAATAAAAGTGGATGAAACGCGGATTAGGTCTACAAAAGTACCGAAAATGGTTGTGAAAAGGGGACGTTTTCGGCTATTTTTCTGAAAATTTTCTAATTAAATTTTCGTTGACAAAACGTACTGGGGAACTACGCTTTGCCCGCACCACTAGTATACTGTAGCCACTAGCGGCACCCCTGGCATACGCTCGCGGCACCCCAGGGTGCACCGGCACCCACTTTGGGAAAGCCTGCCTTAGATAATAAGGACCAATTACTGAAAATTTGAAATCATTCCGCTTTTTATTAAAAAAGTTATATTACTGTAAATAATAAAATGTTTTGGTCGCCAGTGAATGTATAAGATAGTCCGCAAATTTTACAAAAGAGCGAAGAAACTTATTTTCTTCAAAACTTTTGAATGCTTTCCTAACTAAACTTACTAAATATGAGCTTCTACTATAATTATGCACTATTAAATTTGCGAAGTAGGAAAGCATTGAGACAGGGTAACAAAAAACAATTTTTTTCTATGCCACCTCATACTTGGTATTGCATTTGGCGGATACGAGGTATTGCACGCCAAGCCACGATATGTATGTATTAGGGATGTTGCGAATGTGGAATTTTAGACATCCGCGGATGCGAATGCGGATGCGGATGCGAATGCGGATGCCAAGTATTTTTATACCCGAACGCACTTATGCACAAGGGTACTATAACTTTGTTCACATAACGGTTGTTGGTAACAGGCAAAACGAATCGAAATAGATATAGACAAATGTATTAATAAATGATCAGAATGAAAAGAGAAATCGATTAAGCGGTGATTGTCTGTCCGTCCGTCCGTCCGCCCGTGCACACGAAAACTCGATTACAAATTGGTATGTGTACTTCTTGGTATGTGTACTTCTTTTGAGCGTAGGACGGATGGTATTGAAAATAGGCAAAATCGGACGATAACCACGCCTACCTCCCATGCAACGATAGTTTTCAGAAATACGAAAACTGCGATATTTTAGCAACTACCGAAGCTTTTTCACTCAAAATTGATATTTACAATCATTTTTAGGCGAAAAATAAGAATATTAAAAATGTTTGGTAAATGGGCGTAGCCACGCCCACTTATGATTACATATGTATACCTTGGGAACCGCTCCGCCAATTTCTCCCAAACACAGACACAGTTGTTGGCCTTCACAAAACATACCAAACGGCTGAAAATTTAAAAAATCGGATAATAACCATGCCCACATCCCATATAACAGTAATTTAGAGAAATACGAAAGCTTCGATAAATCAGTAAATACTGGAGCTAATTTATTCAAGATTGATGTTTGCATTACTTTAGCAAAAAATACGCTTATAATAATATGTTGGAAAATGGGCGTGACCCCGCTCAGTTATGATCACATATATGTATGTATCTCGGTAACCGTTCGATCAATGTGTACCATCTCGGGACGATTATTGTGGTTGCCACATAAAGGCAAAACGTTGAAAGTTATCGAAATCGGACTAAAATTACGCCCACTTTTTCATAACGGTAAATTTCAGAAATGCTTGAAACTTCGATATTTAGAAATTTAAGGACGCTAATTTTACCCAAACAATCTCTTGGAAAGAAGTAACATTATTATTGAATTTAGGAAAATGGGCGTGATGTCGCTCACATATATCTATATATGTTTATCTCATTATATCTAACTGAACGTTCTATCGAAGATGTTTGAAATAGGGGTCACCCCACCCCTGCTTATCGTGTAGCGGTAGTTTTCGGAAAGGCGAAAAACTATATTGCCGGGTATTTAATAACTGAAATAATTTAGGTGAGTAAATTAAATAAAATATGTAAAGGTTAGTAATTTTTAATAAAGTTTTTTGTTAGTACTTGAGTTTAAAAATTGGAACATTGTATCCAATAAAAAGTTTTTAAAGGGTCGTAAATTAGGTCCACTAAATAACTGCTCGCTCGAAGCGACAAACTTGAAAAACTTGAAACTTGACAAAATTGTAAATTCTTTTCGATTGACGCTGCACGAGTCGAGAGGACTTTCAGNGTAGTTTTCGGAAAGGCGAAAAACTATATTGCCGGGTATTTAATAACTGAAATAATTTAGGTGAGTAAATTAAATAAAATATGTAAAGGTTAGTAATTTTTAATAAAGTTTTTTGTTAGTACTTGAGTTTAAAAATTGGAACATTGTATCCAATAAAAAGTTTT